>NC_047519.1:42562137-42572137 GCF_902827115.2 Pseudochaenichthys georgianus
GCTGGGTCATGCTTTTTCATCTGTCAGTTTGACGGACGACAAAAAGGTCTTCAGGCAAGAGACTGTGACATTGTCTATAAGGGACATTTTGTCCTTATTCAGTGTTTCCAATGACGAATAAACTTCGTCTGCCGATAGAGTGAGAATGAACAGCTCAAACTGACATGAATGCATCTTTTGTATTAGAAATTAGTGCCAAGGTTTGAAGGGTTTTCAGTACCGGCATTTCATTTCACATCTTGGTAAAACTGCCATATGCAATATTCATCATGTCTTTTCTATCTTTGGAGCCAACGAAAAACAGATCTTTAAACAGAAGACAACAAACCCTAGCCCAAGGAACAAACCTAGCCCTAAACCTGACGCTAAGAAGAAGAAGAAGATATCGAGTCAATGAACTACCAACAAACTAAATTACAGAGGGTCAGGAATATTACAATTCAAACCTAAATGACTAGCTTAAAAAGGCAAGACTTACTTTATGAATCCTTCAAGGGTATATTCAATTAATGGTTCGGATTAACTGGCATAAAGGAATACAATGGCCAGTTGTTGGACCGTTCAGTGTGGAGTCAAAGGTATTTAAACGCTAGTAGGATTGTTTGGAAGTTATGCTTTCATTTAAGAATGTTTTGGGACTGTATGTTAACGGTCCAACAGAACAACAGCAGGATGTAAATCAGCATCCAGAGGCGGACAGACCATCTCAGGACAACAATACCCGAGGGGTCGTGGTGTCTTTCTCAGCCCGACTTCCCCTGCCAAAAGACTCCGGGCATTCAACGGGACAAAAGGGGGCGTGGTGGTCCGCTCCCGAGGGGGTTGGGAACCGGCGGGGGAAGACACGGAGGGCAACTGAACCTAGGCTAAGCTGTCCATCATAAGAAGGTACACGGAGATTAAGATCCTGGATAGCCGGACTGTAATCCTTTGAGACCGATCACACTAGACCTCCACAGAAAATATAAAGCACACTTCTGGGAGATCGTCTGCAACAGTTGGCCTAAAGTTCTTAAACCCACCGTATCAAATACTTCAGATCTGATGTGAGCAACGTTGTGGTTACTGACATATCTGACTGCAATGCGCTTTGCAATTGGAGTTGCAAAAGGAGAAAATTGGACGTATTATCCAGGAAGAACTTAATTTGATTTTGCTCGTTTCATCGGGCGACCCTTGGGGCTCTTTAGGAAAACGCTTGATACAGAATTTCCCTTCAGAGTCTCCATTTTCTGCCACTGATTGAACTCAAAGCCATTATTATTATTTTATTTTTTTTGACTTTGTGGTTGTCTTTTTATTTCATTATAGTGTTCAGCAATCGATGCCATTTCATTTATATTGTAATATCACAGTACCACAGTACACTCCCCCCTGCCTCCCTCCACATGCCCGAAACCAAATGCTTATCAATATAACTTACACAACAGAGCCATGAAAAATAAATTAAAAAAGGCATTATTTTGAGGGTTTATATATTCATGAATACAGGATAATCCTTCCATTTAAAATATACACCATCACATCAAAGAGGACTCCTTCTTCTTAGTCCAATCAACAGCCAAAAACCCCGATGGTGCTCAATTAACAATCATAGAAAAGCAGCAAAGCCTCATCCTTAAGACGCTGTAACCAGAGAATACTTCTAACTTCTACCTGATAAATGTTTCCACATTGTTCTCCTGGAAAGCTTGAAAGCATCGGAGGACCTTCGCTCTCTGCACGGATCAACATGCTTGCTTTAAACTGGACTGAGAGGCCTCTGTGTTTCTTCACAGCCTCCAGGCACGCAGGGATTATCCCTCTCTGCTCGCCTTCACTCACTGAGAGGAATCCCTGGAACAGAGTTTCCCGATCAAAGAAGAACATCCACCCGACCTTAAATCCCTGACCCTGCGGGGTGCTACATCTAAACCCAGTTGGCAGGAGGATCCTCGAGGGTTACATTGCTCAAAACACACCACTGACACAGAGGAAACTTGCAGAGACAGGACACAGAAAGGAAGACAGATATGGTGGACGACTAAGTCTCCATTCGTAGCCTAGGAAACGTCTTCCAGCTTCTTTGTGCCAGTTCTTGCTAAAGACAAGAACATCGGAACAACTTTTATGACATTCGTGCAGGTCTTGAACAAAATGTCTTCAAATCCAGTCGTAACTCAAAGTATGCACAACGTACGTCTGTGTTGAGTGCTCTCGATTCCCTAAGAGGAGAAACGTCAGATTATCATCGTGCTTGAGAGAGCAGCGATGGCCTAAGGACGCAACTAACCTCACCCATTATCAACTGATCTGTCGATTGCCACATGTCTAACGGCATTCAGAGATAGCTATCGCACGGCCTGTTTCGTCCCAACAACTGAAATCTACTCAAAAGAAAAATGTAAATCAAAGACGAGGTGCACATTATCCAAGTTAGAAGCCGTCATCAGCGTAAAGTGACTTTAACACAAGAGACAGGATTTAACAACACAACACATCTTAAACTCTAGCACCGTAAACCAGCATCAGGATAGGTTGAAGGATCACGAGTGAAACAGAACGAAGGTTTTCCTGCACACTCATCAAAGAGACGGTCGCGGTGAAACACTCTCAAAGCACACAGACATGCGGCTCCAGATTTCTATCCCTTCTCGAAATTCAATGCGGATCAATTTGATTCTGAAAGCCTTCGAGTCCAATTAAGGAGACGACAAACCGAAGCCTCTGAGGGTTGTCTGCGCGGCTTCAGACACAGTCCTGGCACTGACGGGAGTATTCCTCACAGCTGATTAATTAGGACGCAAGCCGTTGCATCTTGATGTTTCAGAGAGGTGGCACGAAGCCCCCGAGGACACGGATAAGCCTCTCACACAACAAGCCGAATGCGACCACAGATGCAGACAGCTGGGTTTAACAGTCTTTCTGAGTACAAACATGAAGCACTTGGTAGTATCTGGATTGCTGGGATACGTAGACGTGAAAGGCATGTTTAAAATCTCTTCTTTAGTTTCATGTGTGCAAAAGACTGGACATCAACTCTCTGTGCATCTGTCAGACCGCCGCATCCCCCCTCATTCCAGAGCACCACAAGCCTCCGCTGGACGTTTAAACCCGTGCAACAAGCGTGCACTTGAATGCACCGCTGCCCGTCTAAAACATACACATGAAGCCACATGCATCAGGTCTCACCGTGCATCGTCGCTGCGAGGTTCGTCAGATCAGAGACTAACGGAAAATCACAGAGAAGTTCCCGGAGCTGCTGTCTGTGTCGCTCCTCACACACACTGACCGGCTTACACACACATATACTCTCTCTCACACACACACACACACACACACACACACACACACACACACACACACACACACACCACACACACACACACACACACACACACACACACACACACACACACACACACACACACACACACACACACACACACACACACACACACACACACACACACACACACACACACACACACACACACACACACACACACACACACACACACACACACACACACACACACACACACACACACACACACACACACACACACACTCGCACACACGCGCACACACGCGCACGCACGCACACACACACACACACACACACGCACACACACACACACACACACACACGCACACTGCCACAGCGGAGTCGAACAAAGGCATTCAAATCCAGAACTCCACTCCCCCTTTCTGTGAGGAGAGGGAGGGCTGTGGTTGTCTTGGTGATGTGTCTCCTGCTGAGGCTAATTTGTGAGAGCCACTTGTAGGGCCTGACAGAGTGAGAGCGTGTGTGTGTGTGTGTGTGTGTGTGGACTAGTATTACTATACTTGTGGGGACTTAAATCTGTTTACATAGTCACGTGTGGGGACTCGCCTCCCTTATGGGGACAAATTGGAGGTCCCCATAAGGGGGATCATTAATTGTAGGGTGAAGAATTGGTTAGGATAAGTCTCCAGGAAATGCATGTAAGTCAATGTAATGTCCCCTGAAGTGATGTATACATGGTATGTATGTGTGTGTGTGTGTGTGTGTGTGTGTGTGTGTGTGTGTGTGTGTGTGTGTGTGTGTGTGTGTGTGTGTGTGTGTGTGTGTGTGAGAAACAAAGCTGGCTGTTTACATTCAAACCCAGTGTGGTGATTGGTCAGATGATGCTCCGACTGGAAGAGCCTTTCAACTTGCATTTTCCTACGCTCATAATGAAATACCTTGCTTGGTATAACGGTTGAATAAATGCAAACATGTTCGTGCAGTCCCTGCCGTAAAGCTGGAATATGTTATAGAACAATGCATGCACTGCAGACACACATTCAGAAAACGTTTAGGTCGATGCCGATCTAGATCCCTCCGCGACCGCCTCGGGCTCCTGATCAGCCTGTCGGTGTTCTTTTCCCCATAATGACCGCGTCGCTGCACATTATCCCTTATGTGACACACACCCAGTTTGAACTGATAGCCAACAGTGCAGAGATGTGTGTGTGTGTGTGTGTGTGTGTGTGTGTGTGTGTGTGTGTGTGTGTGTCCTAATCGTGTTTAGATCCAACAGTCTGTCCACACTGTTATGCATTCTGTCAATATATTGATATTTCCACGGAGGCGCCACTTACCATCTGCAGTGCCATCAGCCTGCAGGCTTTTTTTAAACTACACAACCACAAGACTGTCAGTAAAACCAGTCAGTGTGGGAGAGGACCTTCCCAACATGTCTTTACTTCTTTACTTCCCCAACATGTCTTTACTTCCCCAACATGTCTTTACTTCCCCAATATGTCTTTACTTCCCCAACATGTCTTTACTTCCCCAACATGTCTTTACTTCCCCAACATGTCTTTACTTCCCCAATATGTCTTTACTTCCCCAACATGTCTTTACTTCCCCAACATGTCTTTACTTCCCCAACATGTCTTTACTTCCCCAATATGTCTTTACTTCCCCAACATGTCTTTACTTCCCCAACATGTCTTTACTTCCCCAATATGTCTTTACTTCCCCAACATGTCTTTACTTCCCCAACATGTCTTTACTTCCCCAAAATGTCTTTACTTCCCCAACATGTCTTTACTTCTTTACTTCCCCAACATGTCTTTACTTCCCCAACATGTCTTTACTTCCCCAACATGTCTTTACTTCCCCAAAATGTCTTTACTTCCCCAAAATGTCTTTACTTCCCCAAAATGTCTTTACTTCCCCAAAATGTCTTTACTTCCCCAAAATGTCTTTACTTCCTCAAAATGTCTTTACTTCCCCAACATGTCTTTACTTCCCCAACATGTCTTTACTTCCCCAAAATGTCTTTACTTCCCCAAAATGTCTTTACTTCCCCAATATGTCTTTACTTCCCCAAAATGTCTTTACTTCCCCAACATGTCTTTACTTCCGCAAAATGTCTTTACTTCCCCAACATGTCTTTACTTCCCCAACATGTCTTTACTTCCCCAAATGTCTTTACTTCCCCAAAATGTCTTTACTTCCCCAATATGTCTTTACTTCCCCAATATGTCTTTACTTCCCCAAAATGTCTTTACTTCCGCAAAATGTCTTTACTTCCCCAACATGTCTTTACTTCCCCAACATGTCTTTACTTCCCCAATATGTCTTTACTTCCCCAACATGTCTTTACTTCCCCAACATGTCTTTACTTCTCCAAAATGTCTTTACTTCCCCAAAATGTCTTTACTTCCGCAAAATGTCTTTACTTCCCCAACATGTCTTTACTTCCCCAACATGTCTTTACTTCCCCAACATGTCTTTACTTCCCCAACATGTCTTTACTTCTTTACTTCCCCAACATGTCTTTACTTCCCCAACATGTCTTTACTTCCCCAAAATGTCTTTACTTCCCCAACATGTCTTTACTTCCCCAACATGTCTTTACTTCCCCAAAATGTCTTTACTTCTTTACTTCCCCAACATGTCTTTACTTCCCCAACATGTTTTTACTTCCGCAAAATGTCTTTACTTCCCCAACATGTCTTTACTTCCCCAACATGTCTTTACTTCCCCAAAATGTCTTTACTTCCCCAAAATGTCTTTACTTCCCCAATATGTCTTTACTTCCCCAAAATGTCTTTACTTCCGCAAAATGTCTTTACTTCCGCAATATGTCTTTACTTCCCCAACATGTCTTTACTTCCCCAACATGTCTTTACTTCCCCAACATGTCTTTACTTCTTTACTTCCCCAACATGTCTTTACTTCCCCAAAATGTCTTTACTTCCCCAACATGTCTTTACTTCCCCAACATGTCTTTACTTCCCCAAAATGTCTTTACTTCCCCAAAATGTCTTTACTTCCCCAAAATGTCTTTACTTCCCCAACATGTCTTTACTTCCCCAACATGTCTTTACTTCCCCAAAATGTCTTTACTTCCCCAACATGTCTTTACTTCCCCAAAATGTCTTTACTTCCCCAAAATGTCTTTACTTCCCCAATATGTCTTTACTTCCCCAATATGTCTTTACTTCCCCAAAATGTCTTTACTTCCGCAAAATGTCTTTACTTCCCCAATATGTCTTTACTTCCCCAACATGTCTTTACTTCCCCAAAATGTCTTTACTTCCCCAATATGTCTTTACTTCCCCAAAATGTCTTTACTTCCGCAAAATGTCTTTACTTCCCCAACATGTCTTTACTTCCCCAACATGTCTTTACTTCCCCAACATGTCTTTACTTCTTTACTTCCGCAAAATGTCTTTACTTCCCCAATATGTCTTTACTTCCCCAACATGTCTTTACTTCCCCAACATGTCTTTACTTCCCCAACATGTCTTTACTTCTTTACTTCCCCAACATGTCTTTACTTCCCCAAAATGTCTTTACTTCCCCAACATGTCTTTACTTCCCCAACATGTCTTTACTTCCCCAACATGTCTTTACTTCCCCAACATGTCTTTACTTCCCCAACATGTCTTTACTTCCCCAAAATGTCTTTACTTCCCCAACATGTCTTTACTTCCCCAACATGTCTTTACTTCCCCAACATGTCTTTACTTCCCCAACATGTCTTTACTTCCCCAAAATGTCTTTACCTCCGCAAAATGTCTTTACTTCCCCAACATGTCTTTACTTCCCCAAAATGTCTTTACCTCTGCAAAATGTCTTTACTTCCCCAACATGTCTTTACTTCCTCAAAATGTCTTTACTTCCCCAAAATGTCTTTACTTCCCCAATATGTCCCAAACAAGAGGAAGGGCTACACGTTGAGACCTTTCTGCAGCCGATCAGTCCATTTTCCCTTTGCTTCCACATTGAAATGCTGACTTCCTCCCTCGGACAGCTGCTCGGAGCCTAACAGGCAGATGACAGGGACGCCTCTCGGGGCTTTTAGGGGCCTCGTGCCGTGTCACCCTGACCCTTGTTCCCCCCTGGGGAGCCCCCCACTCGTTTCACTACATTAAGCCCCATTGAAAAGTCTTCATGCTGCCTTGTTAAACATTCGATCAGAGGCCAGACGGTCGCCTCGTAACACCATCCAGCTGCTCTCAAGATACTGCTTATATTTGCATCTGTCCACACAGAGGAGGGAGAAGTACTCAGATACTCAGATATTATACTTGAGTAAAGTAGAAGTACTCAGATATTATACTTGAGTAAAGGTAGAAGTACTCAGATATTATACTTGAGTAAAGGTAGAAGTACTCAGATATTATACTTGAGTAAAAGTAGAAGTACTCAGATATTATACTTGAGTAAAGGTAGAAGTACTCAGATATTATACTTGAGTAAAGGGAGAAGTACTCAGATCTTATACTTGAGTAAAGTAGAAGTACTCAGATATTATACTTGAGTAAATGAGAAGTACTCAGATATTATACTTGAGTAAAGTAGAAGTACTCAGATATTATACTTAAGTAAAGGGAGAAGTACTCAGATCATGTACTTGAGTAAAGGGAGAAGTACTCAGATATTATACTTGAGTAAAGTAGAAGTACTCAGATATTATACTTGAGTAAAGGGAGAAGTACTCAGATCTTATACTTGAGTAAAGTAGAAGTACTCAGATATTATACTTGAGTAAAGTAGAAGTACTCAGATATTATACTTGAGTAAAGTAGAAGTACTCAGATATTATACTTGAGTAAAGGGAGAAGTACTCAGATCATGTACTTGAGTAAAGGGAGAAGTACTCAGATATTATAATTGAGTAAAGGTAGAAGTACTCAGATATTATACTTGAGTAAAGGGAGAAGAACTGAGATATTATACTTGAGTAAAGTAGAAGTACTCAGATCATGTACTTGAGTAAAGGGAGAAGTACTCAGATATTATACTTGAGTAAAGTAGAAGTACTCAGATATTATACTTGAGTAAAGGGAGAAGTACTCAGATATTATACTTGAGTAAAGGGAGAAGTACTCAGATATTATACTTGCGTAAAGGTAGAAGTACTCAGATATTATACTTGAGTAAAGGTAGAAGTACTCAGATCATGTACTTGAGTAAAGGGAGAAGTACTCAGATATTGTACTTACGTAAAGGTAGAAGTACTCAGATCATGTTCTTGAGTAAAAGTAGAAGTACTCAGATATTGTACTTGAGTAAAAGTAGAAGTACTCAGATATTGTACTTGAGTAAAAGTAGAAGTACTCAGATATTGTACTTGAGTAAAAGTAGAAGTACTCAGATCTTATACTTGAGTAAAAGTAGAAGTACTCAGATCTGGTACTTGAGTAAAAGTAGAAGTACTCAGATCATGTTCTTGAGTAAAAGTAGAAGTACTCAGATCTTATACTTGAGTAAAAGTAGAAGTACTCAGATCTGATACTTGAGTAAAAGTAGAAGTACTCAGATCTTGTACTTGAGTAAAAGTAGAAGTACTCAGATCATGTTCTTGAGTAAAAGTAGAAGTACTCAGATCTTATACTTGAGTAAAAGTAGAAGTACTCAGATCTTGTACTTGAGTAAAAGTAGAAGGACTCAGACCTTGTTCTTGAGTAAAAGTAGAAGTACTCAGATCATGTACTTGAGTAAAAGTAGAAGTACTCAGATCATGTTCTTGAGTAAAAGTAGAAGTACTCAAATCTTATACTTGAGTAAAAGTAGAAGTACTCAGATCTGGTACTTGAGTAAAAGTAGAAGTACTCAGATCTTGTACTTGAGTAAAAGTAGAAGTACTCAGATCTTATACTTGAGTAAAAGTAGAAGTACTCAGATCTTGTACTTGAGTAAAAGTAGAAGTACTCAGATCTGGTACTTGAGTAAAAGTAGAAGTACTCAGAACTTGTACTTGAGTAAAATAGAAGTACTCAGATCTTGTACTTGAGTAAAAGTAGAAGTACTCAGATATTGTACTTGAGTAAAAGTAGAAGTACTCAGATCTTGTACTTGAGTAAAAGTAGAAGTACTCAGATCTTGTGCTTGAGTAAAAGTAGAAGTACTCAGAACTTGTACTTGAGTAAAATAGAAGTACTCAGATCTTGTACTTGAGTAAAAGTAGAAGTACTCAGAACTTGTACTTGAGTAAAATAGAAGTACTCAGATCTTGTACTTGAGTAAAAGTAGAAGTACTCAGATATTGTACTTGAGTAAAAGTAGAAGTACTCAGATCTTGTACTTGAGCAAAGTAGAAGTACCAGAGTGTAGGAATACTCGGTTCTAGTAAAAGTCCTGCATTCAAAATGTTACTCAAGTAAAAGTAGAAAAGCATCAAAATATAGTAGTTGAGTAAATGTACCTACTTTACCCCTCCGTTAGCCTACAGATTCTAAAATGTAACACATAGCGTTGGCCTTTATTGGCATTTATAAAAATACCACACAAATCTGTTGTTTCCCGTAATGATCAAAGAAAGACTCCACAGTCAGCTTGTTATCATGATATCAGTTTTACGAGGGATCAGCGGAGATTCTCTGCTGGACCTCTGCTGACCCGTCTCCTGTAGTCGCTGAGGTCAGAGTCAATACGACTGATCCATGTGAACTTCTGTGTCTGACGTCTGCAGTGATGATGCTAATGAGAGACACACATCGATAAGATACTGATCTGATGAGGGTCAATACTCCG
>NC_047519.1:42577137-42582967 GCF_902827115.2 Pseudochaenichthys georgianus
TTTCATATTCTGTTCTTGTACATATCATATTCTATTTACATGTAGATTCTTGCACCGCTTTTCATTTAGTATTTTTGCGTTTTATTCTACGTTGCCTTGTTGGAGGAGCTCAGGTCAGAATAATTTCATTGCCATTTCTACACTTTGAGCACATGACAATAAAACCGTTGAATTTAAAATCTGTTCTTAATACTATTAAAAAATGATGAATAAAGGAGTTCAAGCCGTACATCTGTAATAATGTGAGTGTTCGAGTCGTACCGAGTGCTGACTGTGCAGTTTCTCCAGTAAAGTGCAGTCTGTGGCTTTGGGGAAGTGACTCTCCTCGTTCATCAGCGCCAGCACCCCCAGTTTCTGTGGGAAAGACAGTGGACAAATTAGCAGAGAAGAATAATGTCGGATGGTCTACGTATGCAAAGAAGCATATTCTCTTTCTTTCTAGTTTCAATATTTTTACGCTGCTATGGACAGTCTTGCATTAATGTACATTTCCCAAAGATATTGAAGTGACTGTTATTTTGTATTTATTGATTGTTGTGTTTTTATTTAGGTCTTAAAGGGGACCTATCAGGCAAAATGCACTTTCTGATGTCTTCTCTACATCAACATGTGTCCCCGGTGTGTCCCCGGTGTGTCCCCGGTTTGTCCCCGGTGTGTCGGGGAACTCACGCAGCGTCAGGAAATAACCCCTCTCTCTTTTTCTCCGTACCCAAATCTCTAAAAACGGGGAACAACGGAGCTGATCCAGATTTGCGTCCGATATGACGTAACATCTGAAATGTGGACCCACGGGCCAATCAGAAACGTTGCTATCGGAAACAATGCCCGACTGCTTTGGACGTAATATGGTCGGTGTTTACATTAGCATGCTAACACTCAGAGCTAACCTGTGCTGGAGAGCATGTGTGTGAAGAAGCAGGAAGTAGAAAGGAACTCAGCTTGTGGTGTAACCGGCAAGAGAGAAAGCCTTTGAGCTCCAGACTGTTTCAGATCCTTGATAATCCATGATATGGCGTTTCATCACGGCAGCATTTAGTTTAGACGGTAGCTGCCGGGTCCCGCATGAGCTCAGACCCTCCTCTTTATAGCTTTATCCCCAAATCAGCACTTTAGAAACAGGAAGTGATATGTATAAATGTGTGTGTTGATTGTGTATATATATACATATTGGTATACATATTTTTATATATCTTTGTTTTTGTATTCGGGATTGTGGGAAACAGTATTTCGATCTCTCCGTCTGTACACGCATTGGGGAAATAGTATTAAGTAAAAATGACTTAAGCTAAAGTTAACTTTCTGGATTTGAAGACCATTATTTCATACGGATAATTAAATGAGTCTTGAATGTACGGGAATTAAAAGGACTTGATAACCTGTAAGTGTATAACGTCCGTGCAGAAGGTGTTTTAATAAGCGTCGTACCTTCTCGATGAGATCCAGACACTCTCCGTTATCCATCCAGTTGATGTCCACCCAAACCAGACCTTCCCTGCAGACACAGGACATGACTTTAATCTCTTTTTGTCCCTCATAGGACTTAGCACCGGAACTGGGAGGACAGAGCCTTCTTCGTGACAATCTCACCATGTTCAAATGCCAAAACTCGCCTTTCAGAACTGCTTTAATCTGTTATTAATGCTGTGTTTAGGGTTAGTTGTTGGTTAATTGTGTTATTTCTACTTTTAAAGTGTCTTTGAGTTTCCAGAAAAGCGTTCTATGTATAAAATGCATTATTCGAAGCAACAGCAAATAGTATTTAAAGTCTCGTTAGAATTTGGATAAAATAACTGACACATTTTAGAAACGATCTGAGTGCAAATCAACCTCCACCTACTTGTTGTACTCGAGCTGCTCCAGGGAGAAAATGTGCTTGTTGAAATATTCCTGCAGCTTCTCGTTTGCATAGTTGATGTTGAACTGCTCGAAGCGGTTCACCTGTTGGACAACATTCAATATCAGACATTTTTACTGCTAATTCTTACGTCCATATTTGACTTCTTTATTGCACATTCTTACTTTAACTTCTTATATCAATATTTGTCTATTTTGCTTTATTTATATTTAGTTTTATTTTAAATTCGACCCAAAATAAACTGAGAATTTGGATTTTCATTCTTGATTTTTTGCATTTTCTTATCGTACTGTACGCAAATGAGGCATTATGTAAGAACTATGGTGAATTTAGGATACATCTACACATTCAAATAGACAACGTTAATCAAATAAATGCTTTTCTTTGGCAGATTACACAAATACTACACAATAATAGACCCGTATTACACCATTATTACCCTGATAATACACCATTATTACCCTGATAATACACCATTATTACCCTGATAATACACCATTATTACCCTGATAATACACCCTTATTACCCTGTTAATACACCATTATTACCCTGTTATTACACCATTATTACCCTGATAATACACCATTATTACCCTGATAATACACCATTATTACCCTGATAATACACCATTATTACACATAATTTTGGATTGTTTTCTTTCCCCTATTCTGACAAACAAACAAAGCAATGAGCACACACTCTCAACCAGTGCATGAAATAAATCCACAGCCCTGTTTTTCGTCTGTAATAGTTATATCAGTATTTTTTGTTCACGCACCTCGAAGTTCTCGAAGCCGAAGATGTCGAGGATGCTGATGGACTTGAAGTCCTCTCGTCCTCGGATGCGGGTGTTGAGCTTGCGGATGATCCAGTTGAAACACTGCGAGTAAAGAGCCATGGCCATGGAGTCTCTGGAGTCCACCGCCTGAAGGGGAGAGACACGGTTACTGGACCGCATTTATAACGACACTTGAGAGATCTCCTATCATGTGATTGTTAGGCATATATTATGGGTCTCAGGTTTAAACAAAAAGAGAGAGGGTTTTGTTTTCTGACACACCGGGGACACATTTATGTATAAAAGACATCAACAAGTGCATTTTGCATGATAGGAGACCTTTAAAGCTCTTTTACATATACAGTATATATATATATATATTAATGCTGTCAAAATTATCGCGTTAACGGCGGTAATTAATTTTTGGAATTAATTGCGTTAAAATATTTAACGCATTTAACGCATGTGCAGAATGGCCCGTCCCATACGTGCCACCAGTGGCAGTGCCAGGGTATGGCTGGGGTAGGCTGCACCCATACCAAGAAATGGCTTAGCCCCACCATGAACAATGATGTTAAAGTAAGCAACATAAAGTCCGCCAACTCGCGCGGAGTAAATTGCACAGCAGCCTAAGATTGATTTCAGTAGTCACTTGTCTGGAAATACCGGGAAATACCGAAGACCAGAAACGGTTTTAAGAAAACTTTTGTCACGTAGTGATCGTCTTCTCAATAGAACATCTTTGATAATGTCTTCTGGCCAATCAGAATCAAGATAACGGCGTGGTGTTGTTGCAGGAAGTCCCGACGGAGAATACTGTTGCTGTAGTACAGGGGTGCACATAACTGGTACGCAGGTTATGTGCGTAATCTGAAATGCGTCCCGTCACTTGTGTCACAAAGCGCATTTGCGTACCGACGTCCTTGTGAAGCTTTTCCAGAAGGCGGTTAGATCACCGGACGACAGAGTCGGTCTCCGTGTGCACAGACAGGCTGCTGTTAACGTCGGTCTGTACAACGGAATTCTGCCAAAACTACGCCAACCGGCTGCGGAGGGAGACTCCCCCCATCACTGGAGAACTGCGCTAAAACAGCTGATCACAACGTTCACACTCTGTGGTCACGAAGTACTCCACTAGCCCCCCCCCCCGGTCTGAACCAAGGTCTAAAGTCTTAAAACCTTCACCAATGTCCGCCCTGTGTTTGGTCTTAAAATAGTCACGATTCCTCACCTGCTCCACGGTGAGGGGGGTGGAGATCTCCTCCCCTCTCAGGATCATGGATCTGTGCGTCAGGACTTCAGCCATCTGATCCGGGTTCAGACCCAGCAGGTCGGAGGTCCGGCTGAGAGCCGCTGAGGAAATACAGAACATCGAGACTTCAGACACGAGTGGACTGGATGTTCAAATGTGTTTACGACAGGTGAAAGCAATACTATCTACAATTAAGGTGTCGACAAACATCCCTCCCGGCCTCCCAGCCTTTGAAGAACATATAATGTGCAACCGAAGCAACTTGCTGAAGACGAAGCAGAGAAGAGGTTGAAGAAGGGCAACAAATAATAATTTAGCAGCCTTATTCCTAACAAAGTCACCTTCAGGATGTTCTGGACCAGTGTTTTTCAAAGTGGGGGCCCCGACCCCCCCAGGGGGCGCCAGGGGGGTCCCGCAAAGTTTGAGGGAAACGGGATTTTTTTTGTTATGTTATTAATAACTGCATATCTATCAATCTGTGTGTCTTTTGATGCCAATCTTTTCATATTTTTTGTTTTTGAATCACACGACCGCCCTTCAAGCCAATCAGAATCGAGCTGCCGCTGCTGAGAGTGAAACTGAGTATCTGCTCAGCTTTTGGAGCAAGTGAGAGCGAGTGAATGTTTCGCTCAGCAGCTGGATGAGAGCACGG
Organism: Pseudochaenichthys georgianus; assembly: GCF_902827115.2. Lineage (NCBI taxonomy): Eukaryota > Metazoa > Chordata > Actinopteri > Perciformes > Channichthyidae > Pseudochaenichthys > Pseudochaenichthys georgianus. The sequence goes on from NC_047519.1 coordinate 42,581,676, forward strand.
ATGTAGCAAATGTCGCAGAGTTGCTTGCATAAATCAGATTTATTTAAAAAGACAACTTTGTTGAGGAAATATTATTTTGCAAAGCTCTGGAAGGTAGGACCACATGAAGAGAACATCATCTCAAATGGACTTGACTGGTCTCGTTGTGTGGGTGTGTGCTCTGATGCCTGTCACAGCCCCCATGGCTGTGACAGGCACTTGTACACATCATTTAAAAAAAAAAACAGGGGGGTCCCCGCCAGAGGACAATGCTATATGGGGTCCTTGGCATGGCAACGTTTGGGAACCCCTGTTCTGGACAAACAACCTCAATCACATGACTGTTCTGTGTCCTATATTCATGTTGCACTATTGGAGGAGCCTGTGTTTTACATTGGCATATCTACACTGTAGCTAATGTGACAATAAAGCCTTGAAACTTGAAGAACAACTTTATTGAAATGGCTTTTTGTGAAACAAAGACTGAGGTGAGAGTGAAAGGCAACGCGCTGAAAAGAGGCGACAGCTTGAGGAGAATCTCAGACCTGATTTGGCGGAGACCTGCGCTCCTCCGGCCGTCATGAACTCGATGTTTCCCGCCTGGAGGATTCCTGAGAGGAGGCGCAGGATCTCCCCGATGTTCTCCTCCGTGAACTGCATCGTACGCATGGCATTCTGGGTAAAAAAACACACAGTAGGAAGTTGATGGAAACCCTGAAATCGCTGCTTAATGACCGTTTGTTTTGGACTGAAAGCAGCCGTTCGTTACGTTCCGTGTTCAGAAGAGGATTAGACTTCTGGGGGGTTTGGATTTTGCAGCGTCACTGGAACTACATGTCTGGGAAATACTTAATTCCAACCCTTTAATGGGCATTGAATATTTAGGGTAATTAATTGATTGCTATTTTCTACATTACACCCATAATACACTGTTATTACACCAGTATTACACATGGACACAGGCTGTCCAACACATTTATCCTCAGGACATTTAAGGGTTAACTTTTATATGTATCTATGTCTGCCTGTGCAGGTAAATATATCAATGAAGCGTACCAGAACTTCCTGGAAGGTGGCGTTGTCGTTGATGGTTTTATCGTCGGAGCAGCTGGACTGTCTCAGGTAATGGTAGCTGTCTGGCTGCGTCAACGCAAAGGCCTCTGCAACCAACCACACACACACAATTGTCAGTAGATGCAGTTATTTTATCCCTATGCACTCAACAGACTGCAGTGTGTCTCTCTTAAACGTTGGTCAAAGTCATCCACAGGTCTAAGTGTGTTTGAGCAGGACTCGCCTTTCTGCTGGGGGTT
>NC_047519.1:42583067-42736559 GCF_902827115.2 Pseudochaenichthys georgianus
GACCCAGGGGCTATTCGAGGCGCTTCCTTAGAAGCATTAAGGCGGAGGTCAGCCGCACCTTCATGGAGAAACACAGAGACATCTCCGCCCGGCCGTCCGGCCCTGCCCTGGCCCCCTCACCACAACCTACTCAGGGAGCCTGACCAGCCTGTTAGGCAAACTAAAGGCCCATGGTGAGGGGGCCAGGGGCGGCCGTGCCGGCTGATCTCTGCCTACCGACGCAACAAAAATCTCCAGGACCTCCTGGTCCACACCAAACTAATAAAAGCATCAAAACTAGGGAGGCGCCTCGGGTCTCTGAGGTTGGTTTCGTTCGCCTCCCCCACGTGTTCAATCCCTTCTCTCGAGAGGGGAGCAATGTACAGCAGGCCTTGACACCTAACACAAAAAACGCTATTTATGCAATTAGGTGCAAGGCCTGCCAGAGACTCTATGTGGGGGAGACGCGCAACGAGATCAGCCTCAGAACTAAACACCAATATAGAGTTAGAGACGGGGACGGCACGAGCGTTTTATACAACCATTTTAAACTCCATGGCCTCCAGAGTGTGCAGTCTGTGGGCCTGGAGAGCAGCAGCGGCTGGAGCACGGGCCAGCGGAGGTGGATCCATCGCCGGGGCACCATTGACCCGGGCGGACTAAATGAAACATATAATTGATGGGTCCGCCTCCCACCACTCAACATGTTTTAACCTGTGTGATCCCCCCCCCCGGGTCTCTCCCCTGCAGGTGGGTGATTTGGGTTCCCTTCTCTGCGGGGGTGTCAGCCTGTTTCAATCCGCCCTCCACGTATTTTAGCACTTATATTTATTTATTAATTATTCATAGATCCTCCTCATCTGGACTTTTTTATTGGTGTGCTACATTTTTATCGCATGTTTTCGGCACTGTCTGATCTTTCTTAATGGTGTTCATATTTATGTTTTTATTACTTCTTACATGTTTTATATTTTAAATGTATATATGTGTATGTTTTTATCTGATAATGATCAAAGCCACATGAGGAGGGACGCTTTTATTTGTTTATTTATATTTATTTTAGGGCTGTCAAGTTAACGCGTTAATAACGCAAAAAAAAATTAACGCCACTAATTATTTTTACGCGATTAACTCGTGTGTATTGTTTTTTCCTCGGCCGCCCCGTAGTTTCAGAGCGAGTTTAAAATACCATCTACACGCTGATGCTGACAGCCCCGCTCAGATATTATGCTTGAGTAAAAGTAGAAGTACTCAGATCTTGTGCTTGAGTACAAGTAGAAGTACTCAGATCTTGTACTTGAGTACAAGTAGAAGTACTCAGACCTTGTTCTTGAGTAAAAGTAGAAGTACTCAGACCTTGTGCTTGAGTAAAGTAGAAGTACTCAGATCTTGTGCTTGAGTAAAAGTAGAAGTACTCAGATCTGGTACTTGAGTAAAAGTAGAAGTACTCAGATCTTGTGCTTGAGTACAAGTAGAAGTACTCAGATCTTGTACTTGAGTAAAGTATAAGTACTCAGACCTTGTTCTTGAGTAAAAGTAGAAGTACTCAGACCTTGTGCTTGAGTACAAGTAGAAGTACTCAGATCTTGTACTTGAGTAAAGTAGAAGTACTCAGACCTTGTTCTTGAGTAAAGTAGAAGTACTCAGATCTTGTGCTTGAGTAAAAGTAGAAGTACTCAGATCTTGTACTTGAGTAAAGTAGAAGTACTCAGACCTTGTTCTTGAGTAAAGTAGAAGTACTCAGATCTTGTGCTTGAGTAAAAGTAGAAGTACTCAGATCTTGTACTTGAGTACAAGTAGAAGTACTCAGATCTTGTGCTTGAGTACAAGTAGAAGTACTCAGACCTTGTTCTTGAGTACAAGTACTCAGACCTTGTTCTTGAGTAAAAGTAGAAGTACTCAGATCTTGTGCTTGAGTAAAAGTAGAAGTACTCAGATCTTGTACTTGAGTACAAGTAGAAGTACTCAGATCTTGTGCTTGAGTACAAGTAGAAGTACTCAGACCTTGTTCTTGAGTACAAGTAGAAGTACTCAGACCTTGTTCTTGAGTAAAAGTAGAAGTACTCAGACCTTGTACTTGAGTAAAAGCAGTGTAGTAGAAGTATGTTATGTTGTTTCTCATAATAAGATGTTTTAACTGTCATTCTCACTTCTGTCTCCTCTTTTTATAAACCTTGTTCATATCTTTTTCGTCTTGACCCGTTCATCTTAAAAACGTTGATATCTCATCAAAGTGAGTCCTAGCGTCTTCCTTTCCTCTACTAATCCAGAAGCACACAGTACTTTGTGAAGCATGAAGAAAGGTCGTGTGGACTTTCATTGTGGGTTTCTCTTCAGGGTCTTCATGCAGCCGGAGAGAAACAGTTCATCCAAACCTCCAGCCTGTCTCCCCAACAGACGTTCCAAAGTGTCTTGGACCTGTGCGTGCCGCTCGTGTAAAGCAGTGACGGCAGGATGTTGGAGAGCCAGCAGAACGTCTTTAAAAGACTTTGGGCTCGATGCCAGCGTATCCAAACGCCCATCCATAAACAGCACCCTGCCTTTGTGCTTAATCCCTGGCTCGACACACACTTCTACCACCCAGCAGGGAAGGAGGCTTCTTAAGCAAAGTGTTCACCCAGACAAGCCTTTTGTGCCCCGGAGAAAAGCCTCGGTCTCTGAGACGGAGAAAGACTTTCTGAAACTGAGACGAGGAGGGAAACGCAATGAGGTGAAACCATCCTGCACTTCAGCTACTCTGGGCTTCTCAAGGCCTTACAGGAAAAGCATGTTTTTAAAGCACAATAGCAACGATTGAAAGCCGTTTGCTTCCTACATGCCGTCGTTCAGACTGGTGGGAAGGACACATTGTTTGACTAACTCTGTCCGTGTGTCTCTCCAACACTTCCATCGAAGACTCGCCCCCTTTCTCAGATGATTGACATGTTATGCTGTACCCCGCTAGTTGTAGCGGCCGTAAATCATAAAGAAATAAACCAGAACTCAAATAAAACCGCAGCTGAGGCAGCAGTTAGCGGATCTTACTCAGGGTTCAATGATCCGAACGAAGAACTGCCGTCTAGTGTTCAACACACAACAACTAACAGTCAACCATTGTAATGGGAGCAACAATAGTTGTAGCATCAACGTTGTATAGCATCTCTCGTGCAACGTCACTTTCACTATTTCACGTTTTCCTTCCTCGATCCCTTGAACTGGGAGCCTGGGACTTCAGACGGGCAACAACTACGATGAAGCTATTACATCACATCAGACAGCTGTTGGTTTTACATCACATGTGGCTTGTGAAGTGCCTCAGGGACACAACGACATGCTGTGGGACTCGAACTTGCCACCCCCTGATTGGAAGTCCAGCACATTAACCACTGAGCCACAGCCTTCCAAACTGTTGTTTAAAAAAACGAACCGAAAACCACTAGAAAAGACAAAGAAAGCACAATAAGACGTACTCATGAACGCCACCAGCCGGACTCGAGATGTGCTTTGCAAACATCTAAGCCGGGGGTGCCCACACTTTCTCAGCTTGGGAGCCACTTTTAAAATGACCACGCCCAAGTGATCTACCTACAGGGTGCCCCTGCCCCATCTGTGTAATGAGTGGGGGGGGGGGGGGATAGGGATGCATACCGGTTACTACGGTATACCGTACCGAAATCAGATCCGGTTTCGATACTTAAAAAAAAAAAGAAAAAAAAAAAAAAGTGATGTGTGTGTGTGTGTGTGAGATGTGTGTGAGGTGTGTGTGTGTGTGTGTGTGTGTGTGTGTGTGTGTGTGTGTGTGTGTGTGTGTGTGTGTGTGTGTGTGTGATGTGTGTGAATTGTGTTTCTGTGAAAGGTGGAATACTAAATGCACGTAGTATTCGTTGGTCACAGCGAGTCCTGAATCTACGGCGCAGCAGATAAACCTCTCAGGTATGTTTCTCATCCTCTCCGCAGGGCGACCCCGCATGCCTGAGTAATGAACGAGTCTGACCTCACGCCTCCTCAGGGGTCAGAGGTCAGAGGTCAAACGGCCCTGAGGATTATCACCTCAAAACTCGGACATTTAATCCATTCTGGGCCGTTTGGACCCGACGGCAGCCGGTCACAACTCCCTCAGCTCGGATATCTTAGTCTGTGGAGATTAAAACGCTCCACTTTAGTCTCGTTATAACCTTTGACCCTTTGGACATTATCTAGGGACAAGAAGCGAACTCTTAATATCTTCTTTCAACGGCCACTTTATCGCTTTATTCTGACCGTGTGTGAATCCTGTTTTCCACTCTGACCCGGTTGCTGCTACAAACGCCTGCATTTCCCCAAGAGGATGAATACAGTCCATCATCTTAAAGCGAGTTTCTGTGACTGAGAGTCAACGGATTACTGAGCGCTGCCATTCCCTGATCTGAAGTTATTTCGTTCACCTGATGCTCAAAGGCCACGTCCTCCATTCGTTCACCTGATGCTCAAAGGCCACGTCCTCCATTCGTTCACCTGATGCTCAAAGGCCACTGCCTCCATTCGTTCACCTGATGCTCAAAGGCCACGTCCTCCATTCGTTCACCTGATGCTCAAAGGCCACGTCCTCCATTCGTTCACCTGATGCTCAAAGGCCACGTCCTCCATTCGTTCACCTGATGCTCAAAGGCCACGTCCTCCATTCGTTCACCTGATGCTCAAAGGCCACGTCCTCCATTCGTTCACCTGATGCTCAAAGGCCACGGCCTCCATTCGTTCACCTGATGCTCAAAGGCCACGGCCTCCATTCGTTCACCTGATGCTCAAAGGCCACGTCCTCCATTCGTTCACCTGATGCTCAAAGGCCACGTCCTCCATTCGTTCACCTGATGCTCAAAGGCCACGTCCTCCATTCGTTCACCTGATGCTCAAAGGCCACGTCCTCCATTCGTTCACCTGATGCTCAAAGGCCACGGCCTCCATTCGTTCACCTGATGCTCAAAGGCCACGTCCTCCATTCGTTCACCTGATGCTCAAAGGCCACGGCCTCCATTCGTTCACCTGATGCTCAAAGGCCACATCCTCCATTCGTTCACCTGATGCTCAAAGGCCACGGCCTCCATTCTTTCACCTGATGCTCAAAGGCCACGGCCTCCATTCGTTCACCTGATGCTCAAAGGCCACGGCCTCCATTCTTTCACCTGATGCTCAAAGGCCACGTTCACCTGATGCTCAAAGGCCACGTCCTCCATTCGTTCACCTGATGCTCAAAGGCCACGTCCTCCATTCGTTCACCTGATGCTCAAAGGCCACGTCCTCCATTCGTTCACCTGATGCTCAAAGGCCACGTCCTCCATTCGTTCACCTGATGCTCAAAGGCCACGTCCTCCATTCGTTCACCTGATGCTCAAAGGCCACGTCCTCCATTCGTTCACCTGATGCTCAAAGGCCACGTCCTCCATTCGTTCACCTGATGCTCAAAGGCCACGTCCTCCATTCGTTCACCTGATGCTCAAAGGCCACGTCCTCCATTCGTTCACCTGCTGCTCAAAGGCCACGTCCTCCATTCTTTCACCTGATGCTCAAAGGCCACGGCCTCCATTCGTTCACCTGATGCTCAAAGGCCACGTCCTCCATTCGTTCACCTGATGCTCAAAGGCCACGTCCTCCATTCGTTCACCTGATGCTCAAAGGCCACGTCCTCCATTCGTTCACCTGATGCTCAAAGGCCACGTCCTCCATTCGTTCACCTGATGCTCAAAGGCCACGTCCTCCATTCGTTCACCTGATGCTCAAAGGCCACGTCCTCCATTCGTTCACCTGATGCTCAAAGGCCACGTCCTCCATTCGTTCACCTGATGCTCAAAGGCCACGTCCTCCATTCGTTCACCTGATGCTCAAAGGCCACGGCCTCCATTCGTTCACCTGATGCTCAAAGGCCACGTCCTCCATTCGTTCACCTGATGCTCAAAGGCCACGTCCTCCATTCGTTCACCTGATGCTCAAAGGCCACGTCCTCCCTTCGTTCACCTGATGCTCAAAGGCCACGTCCTCCATTCGTTCACCTGATGCTCAAAGGCCACGTCCTCCATTCGTTCACCTGATGCTCAAAGGCCACTGCCTCCATTCGTTCACCTGATGCTCAAAGGCCACGTCCTCCATTCGTTCACCTGATGCTCAAAGGCCACGTCCTCCATTCGTTCACCTGATGCTCAAAGGCCACGGCCTCCATTCGTTCACCTGATGCTCAAAGGCCACGTCCTCCATTCGTTCACCTGATGCTCAAAGGCCACGTCCTCCATTCGTTCACCTGATGCTCAAAGGCCACTGCCTCCATTCGTTCACCTGATGCTCAAAGGCCACGTCCTCCATTCGTTCACCTGATGCTCAAAGGCCACGGCCTCCATTCGTTCACCTGATGCTCAAAGGCCACGTCCTCCATTCGTTCACCTGATGCTCAAAGGCCACGTCCTCCATTCGTTCACCTGATGCTCAAAGGCCACGGCCTCCATTCGTTCACCTGATGCTCAAAGGCCACGTCCTCCGTTCGTTCACCTGATGCTCAAAGGCCACGTCCTCCATTCGTTCACCTGATGCTCAAAGGCCACTGCCTCCATTCGTTCACCTGATGCTCAAAGGCCACGTCCTCCATTCGTTCACCTGATGCTCAAAGGCCACGGCCTCCATTCGTTCACCTGATGCTCAAAGGCCACGTCCTCCATTCGTTCACCTGATGCTCAAAGGCCACGTCCTCCATTCGTTCACCTGATGCTCAAAGGCCACTGCCTCCATTCGTTCACCTGATGCTCAAAGGCCACGTCCTCCATTCGTTCACCTGATGCTCAAAGGCCACGGCCTCCATTCGTTCACCTGATGCTCAAAGGCCACGTCCTCCATTCGTTCACCTGATGCTCAAAGGCCACGGCCTCCATTCGTTCACCTGATGCTCAAAGGCCACGTCCTCCATTCGTTCACCTGATGCTCAAAGGCCACGTCCTCCATTCGTTCACCTGATGCTCAAAGGCCACGTCCTCCATTCGTTCACCTGATGCTCAAAGGCCACGTCCTCCATTCGTTCACCTGATGCTCAAAGGCCACTGCCTCCATTCGTTCACCTGATGCTCAAAGGCCACGGCCTCCATTCGTTCACCTGATGCTCAAAGGCCACGTCCTCCATTCGTTCACCTGATGCTCAAAGGCCACGTCCTCCATTCGTTCACCTGATGCTCAAAGGCCACGTCCTCCATTCGTTCACCTGATGCTCAAAGGCCACGTCCTCCATTCGTTCACCTGATGCTCAAAGGCCACGGCTGCTCCAATAACGTAGACGTGGCTGCAGGACACACACCTTACCATCAATGACCTGGAGTGTTTTGGGCCCTGACTTTTTATCCTGACCATCCAGAATATGTTATATAAGGTGAAGGTGAAGGAGTGATGAAGGTGAAGGTGAAGGAGTGATGAAGGTGAAGGAGTGATGAAGGTGAAGGAGTGAGGAAGGAACCGCATCAGTGAAAGCGCAAAGTGGCATTCAGGAGCGTTAATGAGCAGATGCCCTCCTCCTCCTCCTCCTCCTCCTCCTCCTCCAGTTTCAATCGCCTCCTTCTGCCTGGATCTGATTACCCACAATCCCTCAATCCGACGAGAACACTTCCTGCCTCGCCTCGCCTGCACGCACGCACACACTCACACACACACGCACACGCACACACACTTCCTCTGTGGGTGGGTGTATAGCCCTGTTACATGTTTTACGAGGGTCCCCTTTGAGATGGCGGTGGTGTTTTTTGGGGTACGAACGGGGGGAACTGTGTGTGTGTGTGTGTGTGTGTGTGTGTGTGTGTGTGTGTGTGTGTGTGTGTGTGTGTGTGTGTGTGTGTGTGTGTGTGTGTGTGTGTGTGTGTGTGTGTGTGTGTGTGTGTGTGTGTGTGTGTCCTGTAGCAGCTGGCCTTTGACTCAGCGTTAAAGCGATCCTCCACCCGGAGTCTAACTTTAGGAATCAATCACGGCGCGCTTTACGAGCGGTACACCTGGCTGTGAAGGGCTGCAGTTTGTAGAGTTTCAAACACAAGTCTTCGTTTCCAAAGACTGTTTACTCTCCTCCTCCTCTGCCTTCACACATTCTGTTTCATTATTTTCTTTATTGAAGTTAAAGTGAAAACAAATGTGTAGGATACATTCTAATACATATATTTATCTCAACTCATTTATTTATCTGAACTACTTATTTGTTGGAGTCACTGCAGTCTTCGATGATGAAGACTGGGATGTGGAGATGCTCTCATTGGTTCCTCAAAAGTGCAGATTCAAAAATAACCTGACTCTGGCTTTTTGAGAGATGCGTAAAACAAGCTATTTGGAAACATCCCTTTCGGCGACTGAAAGTTATTACAGCGAAACATCGATCTATTAAATAATGTTCATGTGAAAACATGTTTTAAAGCGACAATGAACCGCCGCTTGTAAAAAGCTCAAAGAGAGAGTCTTTGTTATCGAGAATTAAAAGGTCTGTCCTGCAGCAAACGGCAGACTTTATTTGCAAATATGCTTTCTTTTTTTCAAATATCTGCATCATCGTCACTTAATCAACGAACATAAGAAGTTTGCAGTCGGCTTATCTGAATGTCTTCCAGTAGGTTTAAGAAACGTTTTAAAAAGTCAGATGTTAAGGTTTTTTTGTGAAGTCATTCCAGATAATTGAGTAATTAGACTTTGATATTACCTCCCAACGTGAACCCCGCGCTGCAATCATGACTTTTACTTTCAGCGCACACAGACGGGCTGAGACTTTCTTCTCCGCGCTGCAGTCGCTCAGCTGCAGCTCTTACTCCACGTATCACGTATTCACTCAGACTCACAGACGGTCTCAGTGAAGTCAGAACGTCCTCAAACAGTCTGATTTAGGAGTGTGTGTGTGTGTGTGTTTAGCGAGGCTCAGCATCAGGTTGTGTTTAGCTGAAGCCCCAGTAAAGGTCACGGTGTTGCTCTGTGGTTTCTCCTCTCTGAAATGCATGTCATGGAAAAACGACGCAACCAAAACTGCTGCTTTCCTTCGTCTTGAAGCTACAGATTACGTGGTACATTAGGTGTTTTCATGAAGTCCAGAAGTAGCTGAAAGGTCCGTGCAAAGTCTGAGAGACGCCCACAGCTACAGACGAATGTTTTACAAAGTGAGAAGACTCGAGAGTGCTGAATGTGTGCAGGAGAGGAAGCAGGAGTCAGGGGGATCGAAACAAACCGGTCAGGGCTTTCTGCAACCACAATATGACATGTTTGTGTTTACGCCTCTCTGTCTTCCCACCGACCAACATCCTGCAGGACGAAAGGGTTTCTGTGCCTGGACCAAGAAGACCAGGGAACATGTGAACATAGCTGCTGGGGTGTCAACACTTAGGCACTCGCAAGACAAGACTTTAGCAGCTTTAAACCAACTGTGCTTGGTTATCTTTGGGCGCAGTAAAAACACGACAGGTCCCAGACTGGTTTGAGAGAATGCTCTTAAACAAACCCTCGTGCGGTTTGATTGCAGCAACAACTTCATCTGAAACCAAATGCAGGGTTTTGTTGAGACGGTCACAGGAAAAGACAGGTTAGCACGAATAGCTGCGCACCTTGTTAGCACGAATAGCTGCGCGCCTTGTTAGCACGAATAGCTGCGCGCCTTGTCAGCACGAATAGCTGCGCACCTTGTTAGCGCGAATAGCTGCGCGCCTTGTCAGCGCGAATAGCTGCGCGCCTTGTTAGCTCGAATAGCTGCGCGCCTTGTTAGCACGAATAGCTGCGCGCCTTGTTAGCACGAATAGCTGCGCGCCTTGTTAGCACGAATAGCTGCGCGCCTTGTTAGCACGACTAGCTGCGCGCCTTGTTAGCACGAATAGCTGCGCACCTTGTTAGCGTGAATAGCTGCACACCTTGTTAGCACGAATAGCTGCGCGCCTTGTTAGCACGAATAGCTGCGCACCGTGTCTCCTGAGAAGAACACACGCAACAAGGTGCACCGAATGCTCAAATGTATTAATTTCATTTAGCTTAAATGAAATGCTACTTTCAATTCAATGCCGTAGAAATGTGGAGATAATTGTCTTGCTCGTGAACTGCAGGGGCTAGCATCGAATGACTAACCCTCTGATTGGTAGATTAGTGTGAGCTATAGTAAAGTATGGTATATATAGCCATAGAGATAAACTAAGTAAGAAGGGATGCGTGCGCACAGTACATAAGTGCCGAGTCAAATACAAAAAACGTTGACAGCAAAACCGCAACAGTTCTGCCAAGAAAACGTTTTCCTTTTCGTGTAAAATTCTGTTCAAGAAGTCCTATAGATGCAGGAAGCTGACAGTAACACGTGATGATGAGATGTTCTCTTATGAACAAGCTAACATATTAGCTCTTTGCTATCAGTCAAAGCTCATGGCTTCAGATGTGCCAAGGCTAAGGGAGGGAGGCTCAGAAATCTCATCCTGAATTCTCCTGATCTGATTAAGAACCTCGTTAACAATGAAAGCAAAGCCTCTGTTCCCTTTCTGCTCACTTCCCAACATCAAGCCAGCTTTTAAAGGGGGACATGTGGGTCTCATTACGCACAATGCCAGTGAACGAGGCCAAACGGGGCTGTAAACTAATGCCTGCTAATTGTCAGAAAAGTGCAACGCTCATGCCTGAAGCCTCGGGCTGAACCTCCTCCACTGATTCTGTCTTATTCGAAGATTAGAACAGACGTTAGTTCAGTTTCATCTGGACAAAGGAAGTCTGATTTATTTAATCTATCGCTTCTTGGCTCATCTTTAGGATACAGAGATGTACTGTTTCTATTCAGACTGATATCAATGCACTGATCCGTCCTGCAGAAAGTGACAACGTGTTCAGCTACAAGTTACCATGTCTTTGTCCTGGAAACCAATCAAAAGTGACTTCAATATTTCCCTTGTTCTTATTTAATTATCTTTACTCCGCAACTATTTTACGACCAAAGCAACCCAACGGCCCTACAGCGTGTACAATTAGTCCCTTTACTCTAAACATGTTCTCAACGTTTGCTGAAGAACATTTTCAAAAGTCTAATTTGTTGATTGATCTAAGTTGGCTGAAAACCAAACACCAGTCCTGCAGATGTGACGAGGGTTTGACCACATGTTACTAATCCACATTAAATGATCAGTTCTGGTCCCCGATAACAATCAAAAGTCGTTTTTTTTAATTAGATGTCCCTTGTTCTTATATAATTCTCTCTTGCTTTGTGACTATTGTTCTACCAAAGCAACCCAAAGTCGTTAAAAAGTCCCCTTGCCAATAGCACTAGTTGGTTCAGTTTTCTCCGACCAAAGGTGGTTAAAAGAACGTTTGATTTGACCTTGGTTACCTCTGAGTTACATAACTTGCAATGCAAAAACCGGTCTTCCAGATAGTGACCAAGATTTGGCGAAACGTTATGTATTCCGGTTAAATAACAAGCCTTTATCCCTGATACCAATTTAAGGCTGGAGTCAGGTTGCAGATGAAGAAGTTCCCGACTCTGGATAAGCCGTGGAAGCTTGATTGATGGCCCAATCAAAAGAGAGCTTCATTACTAGTTATACCTTGATCTTATATATATATATATATATATTTCTCTTTACTTTGTGACGATTTGCTGCCAGATCAACCGCTTAACCCCACAGCGCTGAAAAATGCCCCTATGCCACGTATTCAGGATACCTCGATGCCCGCCAACTCAGCGGTTCCCACAGAGTCGGACGCTGTGATGTCTCCTGTGTCCGCTCACTGCTATATCGGGAGCAAAATATTATCATTTCTGAGACGTAAAAATAACTGTTTTTTTAAGTCAGCGGGACAGGGAACGTCTCGGTCTGTCTCAGAGAACAATGGAGCGCAAAGGATGTGAAAGTCGTCCAGCTCAAAATCAAAGAGGAAGGATGTGAGGAAGGAAAAGACAGAGGATGGAGATAGCAGCGGAGACTGTGTGTGTGTGTGTGTGTGTGTGTGTGTGTGTGTGTGTGTGTGTGTGTGTGTGTGTGTGTGTGTGTGTGTGTGTGTGTGTGTGTGTGTGTGTGTGTGTGTGTGTGTGGTGGTTAGATCCTCAGAGCTGCAGCCAAACTGCCCGGGGGGACTTGAAAGTTGATCAAAGTGTTTTGAGGGGAAAGCGATAAAACAAGGTCAAGATCTCAGCAGTTCAACTAATGGCCAATTAGAGCTCTCGATATAACCTCAGTCCAGAAAGGTATGGATATCCTGACAGGCTCTTCAGCATAAGGACTTTTTATTGTTTCTCTGCCAAAATCGAATGAGATTTGTGTCTCTCAGCTTGTTTTACGATGTGTTCTACCCCCTAGTGGCCAACAATCTAGCTTTAGAGAAGATACTTTGGGATTTTAGCCTCAGCAGACCATTGACATGCACAAACCCTATACAACACACTACAGGAAAGGGAACAAAAGCATCATAGGGCCTCTTTAAAGAAAGTTTGTATTGTTTCTCAGCCAACATCTAATAAGGTTTGTGTTTCTCAGCTCGTATTACGATGTGTTCTGCCCCCTAGTGGCCAAAAACATATTGCCGTATAGCATTAAAGAAGAACATTTGGGATTTTGCAGACCATTTACATGCACCAAACCTATACAACACACTACAGGAAAGGGGGAACTCCCCTAAAGCATCAAAGGGCCTCTTTAAAGAAAGTGTTCCTCAGCCAACATCTAATTAGATTTGTGTCTCAGTTGGTTTCGGTGTTTTCTGCCCCCTAGTGGCCAAACATCTACTACAGCTTTAAAACCATAACGAGCACCACCAACCGACCAAACAGGAGTTCGAAAGAAGGATCCAGCTACCTGATGAGGACACACTGGTTCTGCAGTCTCTTCCACAGCGAGCGGTAACACTCGTTGGCGACGGCGAAGATGTGCGGAGAGATTTCTCCCAGGTGGGTCCGGCTGTAAAGCTCCATGGCGGCGTGGTCGTACAGACCGGAGAGAGACTGGTACGGGTTCACCGCCGCTAGGATGGAGCCGATGTACGTCTGAGGGTCAGAGAGAGGACGTTATTCAGGGTGCACATTGTGATTTTTGATTTGATTTGAATGCGTAAAACAATAATGAAACAAGAGAATTATGATACTGTACAAACTTAGGCAGTATCAAATATTTATTATTGACTTACAAATGATATATCTAAATGTATGTCTACATACACAACTATAAATAGATGATATCATTATTACTACAATATATATTATTCAGAGTGTAAATGAATCAGATGATGTCGACCTGTAAGATAGTACATGAATGGACTATTTTCACCTATCTTCTTAATTGGGCTGTTTTTGCATCATATGTTTGTTATATACTTTCAATACCTCAAATCCCACAGGACCAGTGAGCAGCCATTAGCCTGGCAGCCCAGTAAGAAAAGCTTTCCAGTCCTGGTGGCCTTGATAGTTACACTGGTTCTTTTCGTCTTTGTGGTGCAGGCGTATTAGCTGCAAAAGCTGCACAATCGTTTAGTGAATTCTATCCATCTGTTACCAACGAGACATTTCAGAAACAGGTTCTGCTGAGATTGAGATTTACACGTACTGCTTGCCAAAAGGTTTAACATGTAAATGAAGCCAGGCTACATTACTGTTCTGTAACATCTGTGCAAACATCAATCTAAGAGACTATGTGGCGGATTCACAAAGGACGGATTGTGGACAATGTCTCCATCTTGCCCCGTCCAAAAGTCCAATCCGCCAAAGTTAAGATGGACCATTTTAAAACGGTGAGATAAACGATTGCAGAACATTGGTTTCTGAAAACCTTTCCAACGACAAGTGATATATCTCTGGACCTATAAGTCAAACATCTCTGCAGCCCGTCACTGTTAGAATAACAGACGGGCCAAAGGCTGCACATAATCCAATTCTCTGACAAAAGCTCACAGTCATAAAACCTTTATTGAGCTTAATGGAAGTCAGACGACAGACACATGACCCCAGTGATACTGAACATCTCCGTCACCACTTCCTCTCAGCTTGGGGAAAGCTCAGCAACTCAACACTTCTGCCCTTTTGTTGTTCTTTCCCCCTCGCCTGCCTCAAACTGCACATCTTCCAGAGCGGCTTCATGTTTCAGAGTTCAAAGCACAGCAAACGGCTGAAGCAGAAGCCAGAGAAAGTGTTGGCAGTGTTGGCAGTGTTCAGCGCTGCGGTGGTGACTGATGCATTATGGGAAGGCTCGGAAAAAGGCAGCCCATCAGCATATGTGTGTGTCTGTGAGAAAACAACTGGATGTTTCTACCGATGGCCTCGCTGTGAGACGTCGGCACGGAGGCTGTTCAGAAAAATACGTTTCTATCAGAAAAGTGGTAGAGATGTGTTGATGCAACGGTTGCATCCATGAGAAAATGCAAAGATACTAGGGCTGCTCAATTAATCGTATTTTAATCGCGATTACGATTATGGCTCGCAACGATTACGAAAACAACGTAATCGGAATAAAACGATTATTTTTTTATTATTACTTTTTTTTTTTTTTTTAATAATTTTTTTTTTATTGGTTCTTCAGATGAGTTATTCTTTAAGTTCAGGGTAATCAACTTTTCAAAACATACTGTTAAAAAAAAATGTCTCCAATAAATAGATGTTTTCAAAGTCAATGAATAATCGCAATTACAATTATTGACCCAAATAATCGAGATTATGATGTTTGCCATAATCGAGCAGCCCTAAAAGATACTGTCAAAATCAGCAAAGAGGTGCAGTTAACAAGTTGAGACGTTTTCCATCTCTAAGACAAGCGAACATCCCAAGAAAACAAACCTTAACTTGGTTAAAAGAGTGAAGTGGATCCACAGTTAACAATAATTACTTTTCATTTGGATGTACCTCTTTAAAGGCACCAGGTTTTTTGTGTATTTAAACTTGTCAAATATCTAAATTCATCTGGTTACTGCTCCTGAACCCTTTGGATAACACTCATGAGCGTGGTCCACTCTGGAGGGTAAACATGTTGGAGCAAACTCTCAAAAGTCAGACTTTGTGAGAGGTCATACGTCTCATTTCCCAGCATCTGTTCAATTTGCTTCAAGGTCGAACATATCCAGACATCCTGTACCTTATCTACTTCTCGTGATCCAGTCTGTGTGCTTTGACTGTCAACATGTGTATTAGCCTTAATCATAACTATTTAAAGAACGCATATACCTATTCTTAACTATCTCTGTTGATCAAATGTTGCATGGGAATGTTCTTGTATGATGTGTTCCTGTTGGAGAATGGCAGTGCATCACAATGACAAGTCTTCCACCGCTGACTGACCACCTACGGGCTAACATAATATCTACACGTCCTCATTCCTTAACATAACTGCAGTGGTTTTAAGCAAGTTATTAAAGTGTGGGAGCAGTTGCACTTTAGTTTAGGCAACAACACTACTTGCTTGGGTTTAGAAAAAAGCCTGTTTGGGTCAATAAGTGTAATTGTTACATATCTTAAGTTACATAGTAAGATAACCCGCGTTTCTCCATGAAAAGCTGCACAGAAACCCCACAAATCTCAGCAGCTCAGGTTTCATGCTGCCGGGTCATGTTGAACTTTACCCTACTTTCTCTCTGGAGTCGAAACACCTATTCCGCTGAATGTAAAGAAGACGAGGTCTTTTCTATCATGTGCGTCTGAAGACGGGAACATCGTGTGTGTGCAAAGTGTAAATCGTATTACAGGGGATCAGAGTGTCCCATGAGCACACGTTAGGAGGTGAGGGCCGCCTGGAGGAGAAGATGCAATGCATTTAGAAGAGACACTTTGGCGTGCAGAGCTTCTCCTCCTCTCTGCAGACTTCCTGTTATCCCGGGACAACCCCAGAGCACCTCTGAAAGCAGGCTGCCGTCAGTCACATGTAGCGCCTGGCTGTCGTCCCACGGAGACGCTTCACACCTTCTGCCTGCTGTCGTGAGGCCGCTTTAGTCCTCTCTTCAGTAGCTTTTATTATCGCTTCACTCCCGGTTAGTAACAGGTTTATTATTCGACTGGAGCTTCAACGTAAAGCAGACAAATCTACAACAGAAGACCCCTTTTCCTCTTTATCGAGGTCAATCAGAACACATTTCCAAATCGAAAGCTGAGGTTACACCGTGTCCACGGCGCAGAAGAACAGATATCAGATTACAGCCATAATAACCGTGATTAGGGTGAGTCGGCATACCGATGCACGCGGCATGAAGAGAAGACAATCAGCCCGGTGATGCAAAGGCAAGGCACGTTTAGGTATATAGCCCTTTTCAACACAAGGCAATTCAACGTGCTTTACAACAAATTAGAGACATGGCATTTCCAATCAGTCATTAAAGGCTTCATCTCGAGGGTCGTCGAGTAATAGTTTGAAGCTCGCTCAGCTTTTCACATTATGAACACAAGTTCAACTCTCGTTACAACTCGCGGTTCACTTCAGTCATTAAATGCACTGATAGGATATGTAATTGCCCAAATAAGACATTATACTATGATATGATATGCACCCAATGACCTACAAGCACCAGGAGAAGTAGTCTGTCGCGTTAACCCAGATGTTTCTTCCTGTCCTACCATGTTTTCAGCAGAAAGCAGACAGCTTAGATAAATCTGCTTTCCAAAGAGAAATGTGTCATGTTCTTATCATCAACGAATCCCCGTTAGTCAATCCGTCCTTCGGTGCATCTTTACTTCCCGTCTGCTGCTTTTAGCTTCGATTGGTTCATATACTGAAGACATGGATCGCAAACAGTTTCTTCAACGAAAGGCTCAGCAATGTCCTTAAGCAACGCAACACAGTCGTTATTAATACATGTTACTCAAACAGCAGGATATCGAGGCTGCCGGCACTATTTTAAGCAACATTAATACACACTTTGGATTTCCTGGCCGATACACTGCTCGAACTATAAAGACAACGCCATTCTATCCATGAACAAGTCCCATCAAGTGCTTTCCTGCGTCTATACCTCCTACGTTGACGTGTTTCTGTTAAGTCCCCCTGAGATACGTCCTGTCTAAACAAGACGTATCTCAGGATTCAGACGCAGGTATTCTCTCGCTGACGAGGACGTCTTCATCTCCTGCTCGTTAAAGCCCTCGATACAGACCTACAGATACTACGGATGCAAATTCATTTGAATGGCAGTTGAGGGGAGAGTATTTACATTTCAAATACTGTGGACTATCCTGCCTGCGTGAGCAAATCATTCAGGGGGAAGTCGTGGTGCTGTACAGAGGATCCCTTTGTCATCTCTGTGTACACACCGATCTCGGCTCAGGTCTAACAGCTGATCAGTGTAAACAGTTTAGCTCTCATCTGGATCACCACACTGGGAAAAATGCAGCTCCATAAGAAGTTAAAAAATAGTGAAAACAAGTTGTTTAAGTTCAAAGAACTGCCAATAGAGCAAGTGAACATGTGCTTGGTACGATTCCTTTAAATAAGATATTTAGATAAATCACATCTTGTAACGGAGCGGTGCCGTGACGAGTCCTAAACCAGGAAGTGAGTCAGCATTTCTCCACTTCCTGTTCCCTCGTCTCAGAGCCAATGGGATAGCTGGAACTAAGGTCTGTGGTTGAGACGCATCGAAGAGACGGATCGCGTTTTGTTCTACGACATTACATCATCAGCAGCGACCCCGCTGGTGATTTCTGAAGAGTGGACGTGTCTGAGGAACGATGGTTGTTACCAAGTGGCTGAACAGGACTACAGAAGTCGTGGAGGCCGTTGTACGTCATTACGCCGAAAACGTGAACACTCCTCTAATGCGCAAGATGAGGCATCGTCTAAAAACAAGACCCGATATCTCACTGCAGGGTCACCTCTGCAGTGCCACGTCTCATCTCAGGTGGAGACACGTGTTCTATAGATACTAAACACATATACTGGCAAGATTTGGAGTTTTTGTAGTGTGCTCTCGGGTTAACCTCTCTGAGGACGACGACGACGACGTGTCTGTGAGATGTTATTTAAACTATGTGAGGAAGAAGACTTGTACAACTGTTGACGGCTGTTAGAGGTGATCCTGAATGTATTAAACAATACAAATAGAACTGAATACTAGAAGCTACAGCTGGTTTAGGATTACGCGAAGAGTCCGACATGTTCTGGTCTTTGATTCGATTGTTTTTATTGTATATTAATGACTGCAATGTGTAGTTCTTGTAAGCATTCCTTTGAATGTGTCTTTAATTGAATGCCGGCAGGTATATCATATTTCTGTCTGATAGTTCTGTGTCTTCGTAACACCGAATGCCCCATTCATGTAAACACTTTTACATCGTTTGACCCACTTCGTTGTAATGAAGTGAACACGTCGGGACATGGCGAGTAGCGTGGACGACGAGCAACTCAAACACGTCTTCAGAGGTGAGTGCTAAACTCTCCAAAGACAGATTACAAGTACAGGACCACTTTAGTATATCTCCCACTCAGCAGATAGCGCCCTGACGAACAGCAGATCCCAGTTCGTGTCAACCTGGACTCAAGTGAGTGTTTCTCTCTGTTGACGGCAGCGAGAGAGACTCGTGTTTACAGAGAGGCGTCCGTCAGAGCTCACGTGAGGCTTCAGAGCAGAGGGAGGCTGAGACCTGTCCGACGCCAGATCCCTCAGAGCCGGAGCCAGAACGCTCTGACGGGAAATGAAGACCAGATGGAGCAACACTGAGGAGAACTGGAGGATCTGATCCAGGGTCTGTGCAGCCTGCATGACTGACGGAGTGGGGGGGGGATCCTGCATGTGTTAAACAATACACATCGGATTGAATAATACAAGTTAGATCTGGATTCATATTACCCAGTGAGTCCGACATGTTATGGTTTTTATTGTATTTTACTCTTTCTTTGGTATTTCATTTCTTTATGTATCTATTGCAATTGTACTTCAAGTTCTGTCATGTCTTTTATAATTTTACCTACTTACCTACCTACCTACCTACCTACCTACCTACCTACTTACTTACTTACTTACCTACCTACCTACTCACTTACCTATCTACTCACTTACCTACCTACCTACCTACCTACCTACCTACCTACCTACTCACTCACTTACCTACCTACTCACTTACTTACCTACCTACTCACTTACCTACCTACTCACTTACCTACCTACTCACTTACCTACCTACCTACCTACTTACTTACTTACTTACCTACCTACCTACCTACTCACTTACCTACCTACTCACTTACTTACCTACCTACCTACCTACCTACCTACCTACCTACCTACCTACCTACTCACTTACCTACCTACTCACTTACTTACCTACTTACTTACCTACCTACCGACCTACCTACTCACTTACTTACCTACTTACTTACCTACCTACCTACTCACTTACTTACTTACCTACCTACCTACCTACCTACCTACCTACCTACCTACCTACCTACCTACCTACCTACCAACCTACCTACCTACCCACTTACCTACCTACTCACTCACTTACTTACTTACTTACCTACCTACCTACCTACCTACCAACCTACCTACTTACTTACCTACCTACCCACTTACCTACCTACCTACCTACCTACCTACCTACCTACCTACCTACCTACCTACCTACCTACCTACCTACTAATGTCTACTAGCACCTTGAACTGCACGTATTGTATGGAAGGAGCTATACTGTACAAATGAAGATTGTTATTATTTCTACCACAACGCGAGGATCAGATCCAGGGTCTGTGCAGCCTGCACGGCTGACGGCAGGAAATGTAACCGAGTGGGGGGGTCGCCGTGTCACAAAGACACATTCCTGCATTTGTTTGACTTGGCGATTAAAGCGACGCTGGTCCGCGGGTCGAGTTTAACATCGACGCTGACGGACGGAAACCAAACATCTGCTGCAGTCGTTCAGAGCGGAGGGAATGTTATTACTATGTTCACGTGACACGAGAGAGTTTGGCAGGTTTCAAGGCGACATGAAACTGTTCAACATATATTTATTTATTTCTAAAATGTTTTAAATGTATTCATATTTAATTTCTTGTGTTTAATGTAATCTTTATTCCATATGTTCATTTGAGCTTCTGATGTTAAAACACTTATTTTCTATGATTAAATAATGAAATAGCCTTTTCTCATTTTATTATAATCCATGGTGGGAGGTTGGATAGTAGTAGGGGATAACAAACAAATGGACGTTTTCATTTCCTGTGCATTCGACTGGAGGTAAGGAGCCAAACTTTGCTTTATAGTTTAAGTTAATAAGCTGCTCACATATTCTCCTCAGGAAATGAAACCCAAGCAGAAAGTTTCTTATCCAGATGACATCCAGCAGCTACCGGATCGTTTGTGTAGAGTCTTTGTGTTTCTGATGAGTTTCAGTCCAGTTGTCTCTCATGTTGGGTCTCCTCCACCTCCGGAGGGGAAGACCCGTCTCTATAGCTGGAGGACAACGGTCATACACAGGAGAATATAATGTTTTATTTTCCACGATGTTGCTACTTTGTTTTTGTGATGTTATGTATACTGTTAGTCCTCTGACGCAGATGCTCAGCCTCGAGCAGCCGCTATCTCCCTGAAGGAGGGGCTGCCCTAGCAAGTTGTTGTTGTTGCCAGTTTGTGACCGGGCAGCTCTCGGTCATTGTTGTGGGACACATCCTTCTCGGGGTGGAGATGACCCCGAGCCATAAGCGACAACAAATGTGAATCAGTGTCCTCAGCTGTTTAGTCTAACTAATGAAGAACGTTGATTACCCTCAGAGAAACTAGTTCAACATCATACGAGAGGAAGGTTCTTCAGAGTTGATGGTGGCATCTCCACCGCGAGGTCAACTCGTGGCCCGTGACATGTCCTGTGAACTCTCCGGCCGAAGCTCCAAATAAACCGTCAGTGTTTTCCATCAAAGTTCTCCTCGTGTCTCTCTTACCTCTTTCACACCAACGGTGTTTCAGGGCCGGTTCGGAGCTTGAAAAGCACCGGGTTTTCCTGTTCACACCGCAGCGGAGCCACCTCTTAGCTCCGGAATGCGGTTCGTTTCGAGCACCAAAAAATTGTCCAGCCAGAGCAAAAGCACCGCATACGTCGCGCTTACGTCGAGGCGGAGGCAGGAGCGGGATCAACTCCTGAACAACAACAACAACAAGCCGGCGTTTTATCCAGCTTGTACACAACGATGGAGAAACGTAACAAGCAGCAGTGGTCCACAGAAGAGACCAGCTACCTGCGGGGAATCTGGTCTTCCGAAGAGGTGCAGAGGAAGCTGGAGCACAATCGGCCATTGTTGTTGTTGTTGTTGTTGTCAGCTGTGAGGGGTTTCCGCGCAGTTTGGCTTTATGAAGCAGGCACGCAAACGATGACGCAGCACCAGTCGGACTCTGGGCGGTGTGAAAAGAGCCGGAGCTAAACCAAAGAACCGGTTCTGAACCTGAAAAGCTCACGGAGCTTGAACCGGAGTTGCGCTGGTGTGAAAGAGGTATCGGAGTCCTGACTCCAATTGCTTCAGAAGTTTCCCCCACAGACTGTAAAGTAATCACGCATTACTCTTCAAGTAAGGAACCAAAATTGTGAAAGTTAGATTTTCTTTTAAAGATCGCTGCTCAAATGTATTTTTCCTCAGATAATTAAACCCACAACGAACAGTTTCTTATTTACACGTCCAGCAGTCACAGGGTCATATCTTCAGAGTCTTTGTGTCTGTGTTGATCCGATGACTTTGAGTCCAGTGTTCTCTCGTTTGCTCCATGTTTGGTCTCCTCCGTCTCCTGAGGGAAATATGTTGGCTGATAATCGCTGCACTACGTTCACCAGAAGTCTCTAACGGCGTCTGTCCGCTTTCGCTGCTGCGTACAGTGGCTTTTTACAGCTTCGTGTCTGAAAGAAAAACAACACGATGAGAGCGAGGAAAGTGAAAAAGGAACGATAAAGTCGTGGAAAGACAGAATCTCACTAAAGCCCTGTTGGATTCAGTCCTGATACGTCTAGTAGTGCAACCAACATTGAATCATCAGAGAACAATAATGTCGCCCAGATTCCAGACGGATGTGTTTTCTGTTCTCAAGGTCCGTTAGCCAATAACAGACGAGGGAAAAACCAACATTGACCGTAATTAGCGTAATGCTAAAAAACACGATTTCTCTAATTCCACTAACGCAGTCATTTCTCTCACATTCCAGATATTTCAACAACACAGATCCAAATCAAACCAATGGGCGGAGTGGGAGAGACTACTTTGGAAACGTCTTCACACTGGAGGAAGTCGAGCTACAGAAAAGCTTCCTACGGAGAACTCGAAGTAAAAAATGATCAAATCAACAAAGAAAACGTGTTTTACAATGACTTGTAGTTCACTTCTCCCCAACACGGGACAGAACCCGCTCTCAGTCTACATCACAGGAAGTGACATACGTGCGAGGGTATTTGGATATATAGCCGACAGGAAATGACATGGAGGTTCTTTGGCCGGAGGGCAGTCGCTCCACATCTGACAGTAATCAGCTCTGAAGTATGTAAACGTTCCTCCACATGCACACGTTCCGCTTTAATACGAAGTGAAGTGGCTTTGTGTTTCCGTGTGTCCGGAGGGATTCAGCGTGTGAAGAGAGCTCTGACTGCAGAGCCTCATCTGGACTATTTCAGATATTTGCATGTTGATATGTTGGGATACGATACAGCTTATATTACAAGAAAATTAAACCTCAAACTATGAAATCTTGCTCTAACAAAGAGTGAGGGTCTGTGCCCGCAACACCAATCGCTTTCAAGTCCTTCTTTTTGTGACTTTTTGCACGTTTTAAGT
Organism: Pseudochaenichthys georgianus; assembly: GCF_902827115.2. NCBI lineage: Eukaryota > Metazoa > Chordata > Actinopteri > Perciformes > Channichthyidae > Pseudochaenichthys > Pseudochaenichthys georgianus. The sequence goes on from NC_047519.1 coordinate 42,605,723, forward strand.
TTCCACCCATTAACCACTTATCATCATCAGCTTGTATATCTGCAGGCGAGCCGCTAGCCGCTAGCCGCTCAGCTCCAGGGTCTTTTTGACAGAAGGCACGATTAGTAACGGCCCGTCCACACAGCAGCGTTAAAAACATCTTCCAACGCTTCTGCCCGTTGACTTTGAATGGGGTGACGTCACTTCGCCTCGCTTTTCGCCGAACTGCATTGTGGGAAGCAAAGCGAAGATTTCCAGGATTCAAAAGTTGAGCAATGTTCAACTTTTGAAGCTGAGCTGGAAGCGTCAGCCAATCAAACCGCGTGCAAGCTGGGAGAGCCAGACCGCAGTTCATTTCCTCATATTCCTGAAAATGGAGGAGAAGTTATCGCGGTAGAAAATCACCCGGTTCTTTATGACCAGACGCTGATAACTTACCGGGATACAAACCGGAGGAGCCAGGCATGGAGGGAGGAGGCAGAGACAGTGGGGGAAACTGATAGGTTTTCGCCTGTTTGGGGATTTTATATCCAGTTTACTTCGTTTGAACATTGCTATCGCTTTGTATGTCAGGGCGGGAGATTCATGTGATTGGTTGCTGGTCGCAAAAAATCGCCCAGCTTCAAGATTTTCAAGATTTTTGTAACGCTGCTGTGTGGACGGGCCGTTACTCGTTCACAGGCCACGACCTCTGCAGCTCATCCAGAATGCAGCGGCTCGTCTGGTCTTCAACCTTCCTGAATGTTCCCACACCACGCCGCTCCTCCGCTCCCTCCACTGGCTTCCGGTAACTGCTAGAATCCACTTCAAGACACTGGTGCTTGGTACCATGCTGCGAATGGATCTGGCCCTTCCTACATCCAGGACATGGTTAAACCGTGCACCCCAGCATGTGCACTACGCTCTGCAACAGCTCGCTGCACCCGCACTGCGAGGAGGACCCAAGTTCCCATCAGCAGAAACACGTGGGTTTGCTGTCCTGGCTCCAAAATGGTGGAATGAGCTCCCATTGACATCAGGACCGCAGAAAGCTTACACACCTTCCAGACTGAAACTCATCTCTTTCGACTCCACCTCGAGCGATAGAATGACTAACAAAGCACTTATATACTAACAAAGGACTGGCTCCTCTAAAGCCAGCTGAGTAGCACTTGAAACGATTGGCTCTATGAAACCTGATGTACTTTATGATTCTGTTTTCTTCAAGGTTGTATTTTGTTGGTCGAACGCACTTATTGTAAGTCTCTTTGGATAAAAGCGTCAGCTAAATGTAATGTAGTGTAATCGATTGGTTTTCTACACTCCAGATTTCTAGAGCTTTAAGACTTTCTGTTTGGAGCTGGGAGTTTGAGAAGTGAACCTGTTGCAGCCGACACACGGAGACGTATTATTCTGCACCAGTCCGGAGGCGGATTCAGTTTGGGAAGAAGCTGAGCGAGTCGGCAGTGTTCGCGCTAAGACAAGGAATACGACGGGCTGTTCTTGATGTCCCGTGTGAAGCAAGGAGAAGCACAACCCTTCCAATAGCACAGCGACTCTGAGCGCGAACATCAAGTTACAACGAGTTATTGAGAGTGTGTTTAAAACAACGTTTCCAGAATGAAGCTGCAACGAACAATTCTGTCAATTCATTCAAGAAGGAATTGTCTGCCTGCAGTCAAACAGTAAGTAATGTATATTTTAAATATACGATACAAAACGGATCGGATAGGCAGGAATAGAAAGGTCGTGATTTAAAGACCCCCTGCTGTGAAGAGAGAAACAGAGAGGAGACAGAGTGTGTGTGTGTGTGTGTGTGTGTGTGTGTGTGTGTGTGTGTGTGTGTGTGTGAGAATATTTAAGACAAATATTTTTGTGCAGAGGCAAAAAGAACAGCGTGTGATAGAAAGATGAGATGAGAGAGGGACAGAATCGGGGTACAGCGCGAGTCAGGGATTCCTGAGTGTGTGTGTGTGTGTGTGTGTGTGTGTGTGTGTGTAACCTTTAGAGCTGCTGTGATTGTAACCAGCTGGGCTGTCAAACAGTGGCCTCTCTCGTCTTCCAGTGGAGCGCACACACACACACACACGGGCACACACACACACAGGCACACACTAATGTCCATGTTTAGCTATGGAATGCTAAAGAACATTTTAGCACTGGTAGCTCCACCAGAAACCAGCCGAGGGCGAGAGGGCGAGAGGACGATAGGGCGAGAGGACGATAGGGCAGGAAGGCTCTCGATGTCCTGAGGAAGCTTCTCTCTTCCTGCTGAACTCATTCGCCCTCTTTATTTAGTTCTCTCAGAAACCTGCGGGGGGGCTCTCAGGAATCCGGGGCCCCTGATTGGTTACGAGTCGGCCCCTCGCTCCGATGCATTTGATTTCACGCATCAGACTCTCACCTCTGACCGCCCCCCACGGAGACTCTGGTATTTCAGGAAGTCAGGAACTTTACCTGAGATTCATCCACAGAGGTACTGCTGATTTCAGGTCAAAACGAGCCCACACACACACACACACACACACACACACACACACACACACACACACACACACACACACACACACACACACACACACACACACACACACACACACACACACACACACACACACACACACACACACACACACACACACACACACACACACACACACACACACACACACACACACACACACACACACACACACACACACACACACCACACACACACACCTGATGAACCCTTCCTCTCAGGGCACTGAAGCGCTGACTTTAGAGAGAAACACACTTCTGGAGAGTGTGTGTGTGACACTGAGGATTCTCTGGAGAGTGTCAGCAGAAGACAGACCCCTGGCAGGAGCTGAGAGACGAACGGACATCTCTACTGAGCACAGTAAACTGCAGATAAGTCATCAATCCAGACACGGAAAGCTTCTGGAGAGAGACACGTGCCTGGAAGTGACTTTGAATACTTGATTTATGGAGAAGTCTGTGAATGGGCCTCTTACTTTTAGACAAACAAGCAAGCAGTGCAGATGTTGGGCGACGGTGAGGCATTGACTGGATCATTTCTGCCATACGGGAGCATTCAGCAGTGATTAAAGTAATGAGCGTGCGTCTGTCATAGGTTACCGTGGAAACAGAGCTGCCTTTGTCTCAGGAGTCAGACAGAAAGTGCTGCCTTCAGGATGGAAACACACCAGACTACTTTCCAGCAATGTGAACCTACAAATATTGAGCAGCCCAAAGTTTTATATTGGAAATGTATAGTCGGGGTCCACAGCACAGAAACTCCCAGATGCTAACTTGTATACATTGGGCAATTTGCAAAATAAGCATTTCCAGACAATTGTTATAAAAATGGCTTAGGGATTTGGACAATTTTGGAGTGGTTTTGGAGGTTATCGAGGATGCTGAATGCATTTATGACAATTTCAGGATCCAAAAGGTCAGTCTTAACCAGAGAGTTGCCGTATTTGTACTCCCATTGGGCTGATTGATGAATTTCGGGTTGATTTGAATGTTTTCAAAATCCTCATTAACCTTAAAAACAACACCAAAATGGGCCAAACCATTGTTTAGCTATTGTCTGCTAATTAATGCAACTTATGCAAATTGCCCAACATCCGGCATTTTCCATGTGCTGTGGACCCTTACCATTTCCAATCTAACTTTGGGGCACTCGATATGTCCGGATTCACAGCAGTGTTGGGATGTGTCCTACATTTCCTTTATCTTCGTCATAGTATTTCCCAGAATCCTTCACTATGACGGGGTCAGCAGGAACAGAGATGCTTTGTTTGCTAATTATCTCACCGTGTAAAGCAGGACAGGGTGGAATAATGACCTATTTAGCACATGGAAGTAACATTCGCACCAATACTACCCAATGGTTGAATGTAATGACGTATACTCAACGTATTGTACTTAGGTCCAATTTGAAGGTACTTTAACTGAGTATTTTGATTGTATTCCATTTTAGAGCTAACCCTAACCCTATGATTCTGAAATGGACCATTACCGTATCAAGTCATTTAACTGTTGGTACATTTTGATGCCAAGCCTTTTGTACTTTAATTTAAAAGGGGCCCTATTATGTTTTTTGTGGTTAATTGAACATCTTGGATCCAAAAAGGCTAAAAGAATCTCTTGTGTTTGGGTTTTATCGCCTGGCCAACATTTGTATACTCACAAAACACAGCAATTATAAAAAGTAGGCCTCAGATATCAAAATGTATACAGTATGATAGGGAATACATACTGTATCCAAAGGAAACACCATCATAATGATATTAATCCTGAAAGAAAGTTGAAAAAAATGTCATGCACTTAATTTTTTTGTGCGAATACGTTTTTAAATCGAGATCAAAACGTGAACTTTTACTATGATTTTTTAACGTTAACTTAAAAAACTTTAGAAAAGCCTAAAAGACAATGTTATAACAAGACATTGGGCATAGAGGACTTTGTCGGCTAAAAAAATATATTACATGAACAAAAAATTGTTTATATTTTTACGTTTTTATGCTGGAAATTATCTCATAAAAGTTTCTAGAAGTAGTGAAAAAGTAGTCGGACAGGTTTATATGTATATGTAGCGTGCTGTTGTACTCGAGTGTCCTATACGTTGTGTTCACACAATCCGGTTCATAAGTGTGTCTTACCGCCTCAGGCAAAACCTTCACTTTAATAAATCAGAAACTCTTCTGACTGGATGTCCACGGGGAGACGTGTCTCAGTTTGCATTTCTGATTCAGAACAACAACGAGATATCAGCTTCCCTATCTGCCCGCGTCTCGAGGCTATCTCTGACGTTGTGTAAGAACTACTGCTAGGAAATAAGTGGAAACATGATTCAGCAGATAGATGGGAAGCTTGTTGTCGTCCATAAAGGTATCATTCTTATGACGAAGGATCGCGTTTTGGGTTAGGGGGCTAAAACGTGTCTTTTGCCACACTTGTCAGGACTGGTGAGACACGTTAGATTTTAAGCGGTCTCGTTCTCGAGTTGTGGCAAAAAGGCTCAATAGCAGCCATCATAACGTTTCTAAAATGGAGCCCCTCACTCAGGTTTCACTTGTATGAAATTGGGTAGGTATAAGTAGCAGATATATACTTGTAGACGACGTCCATTGGACTAAATCAAACAGCCATTGGACTAAATCAAACGTCCATTGGACTAAATCAAACAGCCATTGGACTAAATCAAACATCCATTGGACTAAATCAAACGTCCATTGGACTAAATCAAACATCCATTGGACTAAATCAAACATCCATTGGACTAAATCAAACGTCCATTGGACTAAATCAAACGTCCATTGGACTAAATCAAACATCCATTGGACTAAATCAAACGTCCATTGGACTAAATCAAACATCCATTGGACTAAATCAAACATCCATTGGACTAAATCAAACATCCATTGGACTAAATCAAACGTCCATTGGACTAAATCAGACGTCCATTGGACTAAATCAAACAGCCATTGGACTAAATCAAATGTCCATTGGACTAAATCAAACATCCATTGGACTAAAAACATCCATTGGACTAAATCAAACGTCCATTGGACTAAAAACATCCATTGGACTAAATCAAACGTCCATTGGACTAAATCAAACGTCCATTGGACTAAAAACATCCATTGGACTAAAAACATCCATTGGACTAAAAACGTCCATTGGACTAAATCAAACGTCCATTGGACTAAATCAAACGTCCATTGGACTAAATCAAACGTCCATTGGACTAAATCAAACGTCCATTGGACTAAAACCAAGACAAACCAAAAGGTCCAGGTCTAAAATCCTCCGACAGAAGAGTTCAGATCGACCTCCACCTTGGAGACTCTTTGGATCCGTCATAAACTCATTATCAATTCAAATCAATTCAAGGCTTGATTGACATTGACACATCGTTACTGTAGCTCTGAACACATGACAATAAAAGCCTTGAATGTTGAGTGTTATCCAGCAGTGAACTCACGTAGATGTGTCTCTGCTGGTAGCGCAGGAAGAGGTTGTGCATGATGGCTCCGTCATGGAGGTCCTCCAGCGTGGACATGTCCTCCACCCCCCCGACGCTGCTGTGGTGCATGGGCTGCACCTTCTGCCTGCTCAGAGCATTCTGCTTATACGTGTACACCTGCAGCGGGGACATGGGCAGAGACGGAGATTTTAATCATGTCATCATGTATGCAAAAAAACAAGATTGTATTATTTAAACAATGATACGATTTTGGCTAATATTAGAAAGTCTGCTGAGCGACAATTCTTATTTTAATTCAGGGGTCTGCAATTAAAATGCAACAATATCTTAAACACCCGCAGCAGGAAATGGAAAGCGATGGAGATCAAATGGGTCCCGTTGGGCTGACATTGGGCGTATTGAAAAGTAACAATAATTCCAGTTTCTAATTGAATGGAAATGGATTTCTGTGGAAATTGAAAGTGCACACACAGAAAATCAGAAAACCTTTATTCATCCCACAGACATTACAGCAACAGTGAAAAGCCAAACATACCTAAATACTAACTAAAAAGGCATGCATATACAAAAGCAAAGATACAAATAGAAATACACATTCAAATGTACTCAAATACACATCTAGGTGGACAACAATGGGTACTAGTAACAGTATATTAGAATACATAAATATGTGTAGCATGTAAAGAAGTGTGAAAGCAGTATTAAAGGTGGAAGTACATATTGAACAATTACAGATGTATTTCAGTAGTTGAGCTGTCTAACTACGAGACAGCAGCCAGTAGAAGTAATAATACTCCACTTCCACTCGTGTGCCTTGCTCAGAGACACCTCAGCAGCTCACAGGGGAAGGTCGTGTACTTTTAGAAGTGCATGTTCACTTGCTTCGTCTAAAATCTAAAATGTATATCTGCACAATTCGCAGTTCATGCCTCCGTTGGTATATCTTATGTTAGCATAACACACATTTCCTTTTTGATACTGATGTTGAGACGGGTGGAAAGTGTTTTGACTAAATTCCATTAAATTCCTCACAAAGCATGAAGGCTAAAACTCAACCTTACAAATGTATTACTGCAGACAGATAGAGAACAATGCCAGACATAATATGAATGTTTCGGGGTTAAGTTAGACGAGATTGGAGGTTTTTATCATTTCACAGAGAGTCTGAGCAGAAACCCTCTCCGGCTTGTTTACAGCCCAGGGTCAAGTTTACCTCAGATATGTAAACCGTACGTCACCTGGGAGCAAGGTGACGGGAAACCCGAGCTGTTTTTACGAACCAGGAGAGGAAGGCTAATGTTCTGCCTGCAGGAGACGGATAATGATTCTTTAACCAAGACCTGTTGTTAACTCTCCTCAAAACCAGTCTGTGATTTGTTGTTGTTCTTATGTCGGCACTGTAACCACATTGTGTTGCACAACCCTGTGTTTTAAAATACTTACAATTGTTCAGAGTACTTTTTTATTGTATTAAAATAAAAAAAATATGCAAGAAGAATTGAAAAAAAAAAATTGAAATTAAATTAAAAAAAAGTTAAATAGTCCGAGAGAATTAGAAAAAATAGATTACATTAAAAGTGGAAAATAAAATAATAGAAAATGACAAGCGAATGGTGCAAGTACATAGATAATCTGGCATTTATACTTTCCCTCCAGAGTACATGTGTCAGATGGTTGAACACACATTCCTCAAACCACAGGAATATATTGCGAAATAATCTTTAGAGCCGTCCAAAACCCAGCGATTTTCTGAACCGCATTAGAATAAACAGAATCTGATTCTCCGTTAGTTCCCTGCATTCATCAGAAAGGGGACGCTTGTTTTACTCAGCAACGGATTCAGGTTCCTCCACCTGCCCCTGGCTTACGTTACAACCAGCGATTTATTTTTTAAATATCGTCGTCAGGATGTTTCGGCGCCTTCAACGTATCGTCTTCCTCCAAAGAAAGACTTCTGCAGGAATAAAACAACTCTGAATCTCAGGTCATGCTAAAATAGGATCTGGTTTTAATCGTTTCAACATCGAACATAGAAGGTAATCTTGTGTCCTAATGCGTCCATCCAGGTTCTTCCCCCAGCTGTTTCGTATCATTACAGAACTATGCGTGTGTAATGTTTGTTATGATCTGGTTCCTGCCTCAGAAGAGACTACGATTCCACCGAGGGGAATTGGTGCTGAAGGTTTGTTAAATCTGTGTGATATGTCATGTGGTTTGATTTAGAGTTTCAGGGCTACTGTACGTTTTTTCTGAAGCTTCTGTGAACTGGAGGTGTTTTGTTCTCGATCAGTCATTAACGAGCCGAACGGAGAGAAAGCCGATTGTTAAAATGAAGATGTACAACTTGAGGGAATTGGCTTGGGATCACTTGCACTATTTCATCTTGAACGGAGAGTCATTGGTTGACGTTTGGCCCGACAACAATGAGATAATGTTGAGTAAAACCACTGAAACATTTCGACAAAGAGGCTATTCTTCCGTTTTAGACAACATACTCTGCCACAGGGCGGTCCTGTTTAAATTAGAAGACCTCCCATTATCACGCTCAGCAGGGGGTCTGCAGCCTGCAGGACGCACGGTTGACTGAGGGGGGGGGGGTCTGCTTCAGTAATCAATATGTTGGAGTATTCTGTCGCCGAAAGAGACGCTGAAGACTCGGTTTCTGGCTCCTTGGCTGTGGCTGATATTTACATTCTGTAGCTCTTGTATGAAGTTTCACACCGTCAGACTTTAACCACGTTGGCTTCTGGTTGGAAAAGGGAAAGCAGCCAAGAGACAGCCGTTTCAACTTTTTCCACAAACAGCAACACCGCAAAGCATATTCAAGAACACGTAGCAGGAGGAGGACGGGGTTTTCTCAGACTACAATGTTTTTCAGACATTTCCAGAAACAGAACGATGTCTACTCGCGACCAGATTATTTAATGTCTGTCAAATATCCACCATTACCAAAAGGTTAGGAGAAAAGTATGTCCTTTTTTGTTGAAACTCGCTTCTGAAGTATCGTTCAACATCCTGGGAGGTCGGTAAATATCTCCTCTTCTAATGTTAGCCGCACAATCAGCTGTTTGTTTTCACCGAGTCACTAAGACTGTTTTCTAAAAGCAGCCTCCTAGACGAGACTTTTCCTTCAGCTGTCCTCCACTGAGATCTTCAGGGAAAATAGCTCAAACAATAGTCGTCCACAACATCACCCGACGTGAGGACTTTAAACACATGTATCATTTCAGTTTATGAGTGGAGGCCAATAAAACACCAAGCTATGCAACAACAGTTCACTATCTTAGCATCCAACACTGGAATCCTTTGAGAGACCACGCTGTCTCCTGGATAATCATCATGATAACTCTTTCTTCACACATTAAATAAAGCATGACGACACATGTGACCTAAAGAACCCACCAACCTAACTAACTAACCAAACCACTAGATAACCACACACAACACACACACACACCACACCACACATCACACACACACACACACACCACACACACACACACACACCACAACACACCACACACACACAACACACACACACACACACACACACACACACACACACAACACACACAACACACACACACACCACACACACACACACACACACACACACAACACATCCACACACACCACACACAAACACCACACACACACACACACGCCAACCACCCAACACACACACACACACAGAACACACACACACACACACACATACATATATATTACCCACTTTTATACCTAGCAGCTCATTGCAACTCTTCCTGTAATAAATCTTGTCTCTTCTGAGTATTCAATCCACATCTGACCCCCCCCACACAACACACACAACACACACACACACCCACACACACACACAACACCCCCCCCCCCCCCCCCAGCATCCTGCCATCCTCATTCATCACACTTCCAGCTTCAGTGACGCTTCACTGGGAATCTGAACGTCACAGAAACACATTCACTCCTGGGGTGAAATGTGACCGTCAGTTTTTTTTACAGCGCGCCATCGCCGCTACGATCACAACCTGATGGTCTGATCCGTGTTCTCGACTGAACATCTAAATGAAACTGAAAAGGTCTTGTTCCCGTGTGGTCTCAACATTGGAGTCAACAAAGGAGACCAGGTGGCCTCAGTCCTCTCTGTCAGATGGATTATGTAAAAATGTTTATGGTTTTAAAACAATTAACTTTTTCTACCTTTACGTCTTCCTTCACCACTAGTCTGGCCGAACCCGTAAACGTTGAACCCCTACTTATTTTATATTTAATCTGTCACCGAAGACAAACAGACTTGAGTCCTGGTGTTTTTTCAACATGTATACCTAATGATGAGAGGAATTGACCTTGGCATGTGTGCAAACAGCTGCTGTACGGTAACATATTGCATTTTAAAATGCCCCTAATGCCTAAATCAGGGGTGTGAAACTCAAAGCCCGGGGGCCACATCCGGCCCGCGACTTCATTTTATGTGGCCCGGCAAGAGCTTGCAAAGAATGTAATACGTTTATTATACGATTAAATGCCGCTTTACAGAATCAGGTTGCCCATAAACTACATGTCCCACAATGCATCAGGTTTTGTGACGTGCGCACTGAAGAGACTTGCAATTATTTGCTTTCAGACGTAGATAATTACTATGTCATTATCCTATCCGATAATAATCCAATTCAGAGGCAATACTGTAATATATAACACATTATTTTATATATATTATATATTTATATATATGTATTTATTATATAGTTACAACCGGCCCTTTGAGTGCAACCATAATGCTGATGTGGCCCGCGATGAAATTGAGTTTGACACCCCTGGCCTAAATGAAAAGGAGGCAAGCCATTTTTGGAGCAATTTGTGAAAATGGATGTGTCCAGCAGCGATATACGGTTATTTGCTTTCACGCACGCACATGCCCAGTGTGGATTAATGCCCACGTGATAGCCTAGTTCTTAGAGATGTTGAGATAGTGTACTAGTACTGGTTTAGTCCGAGTGCTTTTAAACTTGAATACAAAACAACTTCAAGACAAGAAACCTCGATCTGTGTGAATAATCGAACCGTTGTCCACAACAGTCAGAAGAACACTAATGTCTAAAATATAAGTTATATGCTGAATAATTAAGACCTTTCTTTCCATTGGAGCCCAAACAACGCATAACATCTGTCCGTCTCACTCTCTTTCTGTCATGGACAGTACAGTCGGGGCCTCAGCAGGGAACAGGTTTCTTTGGCTTTGCCTAATTAGGTTTCTAATGTGTCCAGTTGTCCGTGTGAAGCCTTGGAAAAACAAAGCCGTGGGGCCCGGACGCTAAGTCTGTAGCGACAGATGCTAACGGGAGTAAATCTGTGAGGAACAAAGCCATTAGACAGCTTCAGTGCAGGGCGACTGCTGTAACCTCGGTTCTAAACGCTCACGTCTGGATACTGTCTGTTGTTCTTATGGAGTATGTGGATCAGAAAGTGAATTTGCAACTTAGTTTCAGGCAATTAGAAGAAACTGAACCGGAGAAAATGTAACAAAAAAAGAGGAAAATATCAACTATTTTTGGTATTTCTCTAAAAAAACGTATCCCAACGTATCCTACTACTTGGAAAAATAAGAAATCAGAAGAATTAGGACAATTATTACATAACAAATTACAAGGAATTGGTTGAAAGACGATAACTTTTGAACCAAAATAAAATAATCTGGTAAATAAAATATATGCAATGGAAAAATAAAAGTAGGAAAGTCCATATTTCGAATGAGAAATGCCTAAAATGGGTGAGAAAATAAATACATGTATTACAATAATGACGATGTATCTGTTGATGATAGCCTGAAGATAACGGTGTATCCGTTTTTTATTTATTCATTTGATGTTTTCCTCTATTTTTCTGACGTGGATAGTTAGTTATTTTTTGTATATTTTAGTTTTAACTGTATATGTAAACTGCATTTTGTTATGCCCCGTCAACATATACAAATGTATTTCTTGATTCATATCAATAACGTCAACTCGGCACCTTCAGAGCAGGTTCATATTTGCAAAAAATGTATATAACATTCTCTCTATATTCAATTGTTGTCTTGTAAACTGAATAAAACTAAAAACCTTTTTTTAATGCTCCCATTTTGTTTTGCGTTTCAAGAATTTCCCAAACAAAAATGTCTCCCAGAAATGTGTTCAAATCAATGTGTGATCTCCTTTGCCACACTAGTCCATCCACCTGTCAGGTATCAAGTGTCTGATTAAACAGCATGATTATCAAACAGGTGTGCCTTAGGCTGCTCTCAATAAAAGGACTAACCCTCGAGTGTGCGGTTTATTATGACTCTAAACAAAGGATTTCATAAAGGACAGGTGTTCACTATGAAGATTTAAGAAATGTGTGCACAACATTTGAGAAAAAGTCTACTTATAATCGTAGTGTTGTTTCAAGGCTCTTAATATATATGAAGCTAACCCTTCCCAAGGATACATTTGCATCCTTAAAAGACAATACTTGTACATTTAGAGCCGGTTGTTGACCCTGCTGAAGACGTGAATGTTGGTGTTTAGAAACTGTAAGGGGTCTTGAGTGGTCAATGCACCCTACATATCAGTGTGTACTTGTTGGTGTGTCGTCGGAGGTCGCAGGTTTCTCTCGTCTTGCTCGGGTTTCGTTGTTTTGACTGCGCAGACAGAACTGACTGCAGGACAATGCAGCGGGACATGAATGGTGATTCAAAGAGCAGCTGCTGCTTTGATGATGATGATGGAGGCGGGGAATAAAGCTCGGGGCGAGTGGAAGAGTACCTGTCAAATCTGAGAGGAAGAGTGAGGGGCAGCGAAGGGGGGAGAGCCTTCCGTTTCATTCCTGCTATAACGAGCAGTTTGCTGAGAGTAAATGTTATTGAAGGGATTATGTTCCTTTAGTCGTTTAGAGTCAACTTGTTAAAACACCTGAAGTGTGTCAGCCTGGACTTTAAGGAAGTTCTCTGAGACTAAGAGGCTTCATTTCTAAAGCAACACTAACTTTAAAGATGCTAAAGTAATAATTTCGTATCAGATCAGTGATGAAGTATTTTTGTAGGCAATGCAAGGGATCTGTTGAGCAGGATAATCTCCACATATTAACACCACTTGAAAAACATCACCACCGCTAAGCTAAAGGTGGCTAATGTTGGGCTATAAAGGAACTACAGCACGGTCACATGACTTCACGTCACCACCGCTAAGCTAAAGGCGGCTAATGTTGGGCTATAAAGGAACTACAGCACGGTCACATGACTTCATGTCACCACCGCTAAGCTAAAGGAGGCTAATGTTGGGCTATAAAGGAACTACAGCACGGTCACATGACTTCACGTCACCACCGCTAAGCTAAGGAGGCTAATGTTGGGCTATAAAGGAACTACAGCACGGTCACATGACTTCACTTCACCACCGCTAAGCTAAAGGTGGCTAATGTTGGGCTATAAAGGAACTACAGCACGGTCACATGACTTCACGTCACCACCGCTAAGCTAAAGGAGGCTAATGTTGGGCTATAAAGGAACTAACAGCACGGTCACATGACTTCACGTCACCACCGCTAAGCTAAAGGTGGCTAATGTTGGGCTATAAAGGAACTACAGCACGGTCACATGACTTCACGTCACCACCGCTAAGCTAAAGGCGGCTAATGTTGGGCTATAAAGGAACTACAGCACGGTCACATGACTTCACGTCACCACTGCTAAGCTAAAGGTGGCTAATGTTGGGCTATAAAGGAACTACAGCACGGTCACATGACTTCACGTCACCACCGCTAAGCTAAAGGAGGCTATGTTGGGCTATAAGGAACTACAGCACGGTCACATGACTTCACGTCACCACCGCTAAGCTAAAGGCGGCTAATGTTGGGCTATAAAGGAACTACAGCACGGTCACATGACTTCACGTCACCACCGCTAAGCTAAAGGAGGCTAATGTTGGGCTATAAAGGAACTACAGCACGGTCACATGACTTCACGTCACCACCGCTAAGCTAAGGCGGCCAATGTTTGGCTATAAAGGAACTACAGCACGGTCACATGACTTCACGTCACCACCGCTAAGCTAAGGCGGCTAATGTTGGGCGTGTGTCCTTTAGGGTTTAAACACGTTAATAGTTCAAGCTGAAAGAACCTCCTATTTTTATTGTACATGAATAAGAAAGTTCATCATAAGATGTTAGCACACAACTGGCTTGTCTCCTATTCGGCTGCTCGTTCACTGTGACTCTCATCTCATTGTTTGTTTGTAGTAAAACATATTTTAAGCAGCTGATGCTAATTCTTGTAAAGCTCCTAACAGATTAAGAGTGAAAATCTGGAGCTGCCTTATTTCCCAACCCTAAGCTGAGCTAATTAAAAGCTTCCGGTCCATCTGGGCGCACAACAACATGTCATTTAATAACCTGAACACAGCAAGTAGAGCCGGTACAGCTATTTACAAGCAAATCAAGGAATGGATTAAAACAAATATTAAAACATAATTAGGTTTTGAGGAGAGGAGATGACAAACTGAAGCAATGAAGACACAATAGACAAAAAGGAGACAAGGGAATTAAAACAAAAGAAGCAAAGAACGGAAGATAAGAGACCACGGAGAGACAGAAATAAGAAACAAGAGGAGAGAAAGATTAAGAACGGGAAACTGAAGACGAGAGAGGGATCGAAGGGAAAAGAGCCGTAGACACAAACAAATGAGAAAAGACAAAACAGAAAGGATGAGAACCCAAACCGACTCAACATGGCAGACGAAACATGACATGAAAGAAGACGAGAGGAAGAGAAGTGATGACACCAGACAGAGAGCATTGAAGAAGACAAAATAACATATCATAGCATAACATAGCTTTGAGCTAAAGGCTAACATTAGCAACATGCTTACATGGTTGATGTTTAGCAGGTCATGTTTACAACGTTTAGCCTCTTAGTTTAGCAATGCTAACATTTGCTAATTAGCAGTACAAACAAAGATTGGTCTCCAGCTGAAGGCCTTTACATATCGGGGGTGGGTTAGGGTTAGAAAAAACTTGCCTACTAATATCATGGGCTGTATACCATAGGCTGTATATCATAGGCTGTATATCATAAGCTGTATACCATATGCTGTATACCATAGGCTGTATATCATAGGCTGTATACCATAGGCTGTATATCATAAGCTGTATACCATAGGCTGTATACCATAGGCTTAGGCTGTATACCATAGGCTGTATACCATAGGCTGTATACCATAGGCTGTATGTCATAGGCTGTATACCATAGGTTGTATACCATAGGCTGTATACCATAGGCTGTATACCATAGGCTGTATACCATAGGCTGTATACCATAAGCTGTATACCATATGCTGTATATCATAGGCTGTATACCATAGGCTGTATACCATAGGCTGTATACCATAGGCTGTATACCATAGGCTGTATACCATAAAACCAAAAACTTGCCTACTAATATCATAAGGTGGTCATGTTTTGTCTGTGGCTCAGTGGATAGTGTGCTAGACTTCGAATCAGGGGGTAGCAAGTTCGAATCCCTCTGCAGTCAGCATGTCGTTGCGTCCCTGAGACTCTTCACCCCAAATTGCTCCCGTGGGGATTGTCCACAGTACTGAATGTATGTAAGTCGCTTTGGATAAAAGCGTCTAACAAGTGACATGTAATAATAATATCATCTTTGGGGGACTTTTATTTTGAAAGGTGGATCTGGATCTCTGAATAACTACGTTTCTCTCTAAAGTATATTGACATGCAATTATTCGCCAAGAAAGACGTGTTTAAAGGCCTTGAGACGGAGGAGAATGTGATGTATTTTGTCAAAGAACAAAAACATGGATAAATAAAAACAAAGTATTTGATGTTGGGGCTGGATTTCAAGGATCTCATCAAATGTATCCTGAGTGAAATCTGAATATCTTAACAAGAGGACTGATGGGGATAATGTCAACGTTATGCTAACAAAAGCAACACACTTCCTGTGGTTGGGGGGGGGGGGGCAGCCTGTGTTGTGGAGGGTCATTATCGTGACTTGGAGCCGGGAGATAAGAAAGTCTGCCGGTAAATCTCCCGCACATTACGCTGACTCGACATGACCCTAAATCCCTCGGCACATGTACTGACCCTCTGTGTAAACAGCCAACAAACAGTTTGTCCAAGAGGCCATTAGTAGTCTAAACTCACTTAAATGTTGGCTTGTCGAAAAAGTATTCGACTATATTTTCATACATGATGATAAGCATTCACCTCATCAAGACAAAAGTGAGTTATTTCTCCCATCCTTATGTGTCCTTCATCCTTGTTCCTGCGACTTGGCATTCACGTTTTTCACCCAGAAACCTGAAGGAAGCTTTTATCGCGCACTGATGACCTCCGGCTGAAAATACCATCTTGATTAGTATGTGTACATGATCATAGCAGCAGATGCAGGGAGGGGCTTATTGCAGAAGTCTGTCTGTATTTAGATGTTTTATTACAGCATATTTGAAGTGTTTTCAATATAACCCCCCATCAGGTGGGCATGTTGTTGGCTTTGTTTGTTTACAAATCAAAGGAACGCAGACAAAACATATTGTTGACTTTTGTAAGATTGCGAGATGGCCTTTTGTCTTTGTGTCAGACGAATGGTAAACATGAGAAAAATCACTTCCTCCAAAGGCAACTTGGAAAGTCTGCACACAAGTTGGTGCAAGATTTGCAGAGCGGATGTCATATTATGCAGAAACATGGCAGGGATAAGTAAATGTTTGGTTGGAAAAGTCCCTAAGTCCCATCAAACCTCCCTATGAGCATGTGAATGCATCATTAGCCGCGTTCACACCGCGTACTTTGCGGCACTTATTACCCCAAGGTTCTTCTTCTTCTTCTTCTTCTTCTTCTTCTTCTTCTTCTTCTTCTTCTTCTTCTTCTTCTTCTTCTTCTTCTTCTTCTTCTTCTTCTTCTTCTTCTTCTTCTTCTTCTTCTTCTTCTTCTTCTTCTTCAGGCCGCAAACAACTTCACGGCGTATACTGCCACCCGGAGACCCCGGGCCGGAAGTGTCCGGAGTTGGGGAAGGCTTCAGAGTAAATCTCCAGAACGCCGACACCTCCTCATCTCCACCGTTCCCATGTTTTCTTTTGTGTTGCCATAAGTTAGTCTCTCTGCGTTGGTGCGCGGGGCTAATGCTAATAATGCTAATGCCACAAATACAATGGCGGCTTCACAGCACTTTTCAGAATACGGGGCGTGGTTTGCAATTCGCCCAGCCAATCAGAACTGGGGCACTTTTCCCCCCCGGATAGTACCACCTCTCTAGCAGGCACTAAAAATGGGGGTAAAAGTTCACGGCACTAAGTACTCTTTTTAGTGTGAACGCAACATCAGGGGTACTAACGGAACCAAAGGGGAAAAGTACTCCAGTGTGAACGTGGCTATTGTCTTGGTGGAGTGTTGTGCTCTCCAAGCCATACAGTACATACAATATATATTAGTGTGTGTGTGTGTGTGTGTGTGTGTGTGTGTGTGTGTGTGTGTGTGTGTGTGTGTGTGTGTGTGTGTGTGTGTGTGTGTGTGTGTGTGTGTGTGTGTGTGTGTGTGTGTGTGTGTGTGTGTGTGTGCGCGCCCTTTAAGCAATCATGTATAACTAACTGCAGGTGCGTTGACAGGACATGATGGTGCATGATCGTTTCAGTGTTTGGAGTCAAAGCATCGGCTACACAAGCACAACACGTTTGAGCACACTTCACGTTGCTCTCACGACACTTCAATCCAAATCTGTGCAGTTTAACAGCGTACAGAGGAATCATCACAGCCAACTACGTTTTGTCTGAAACTTCTTTCTTAATAACCAACCCCAAACACAGAGCCCACCATGACCCCTGACCCCTGTGTCCTTCATCGTCTTTATCGCTGTTTTCACAACATATGGATCAAAGAGGTAATGCAGAACCATATGGGGTTCAGGGGATTTAAAGCATCTTGAGCTGATCCCAAATGATAAGTGGACCTCTTTAAGCCTTAGCTCTCTTCGAGGTTTACAAAAGAAATCCGTCAGTCTGCGAAAAGCGTATGGGAAGGTCTGGGATGTCAGGAGGACCAGACGGTTACCTTCCTGTGTTTCCTCTGGTCAGCTGATGAACCGTTTCAAAGGCCGTTTCGTCCTAGCAGACAGATTTGATAATCCCAACGTGTGTTGTGCTTTTCCCAAGGCTGAAGCACTCTACGCATTATGCAATTCAGACCAATAACGGAAGCACATGGTTCTGCACATGGCGAGACAATAACAGATCCATTGTGTGCTGTAGTTTCTGTCACATGAATCTTCTAAACAGTCAGGAGGTTACATAACTGTTTAAGAATCAGAGATAACCTCTCGCTAAAACCTGGACAATGGCAAGTACAGTAAAACTAAAGCTGCTTCGGGTTCAAATGCGGGATCCTAAATCTGTATAAAGATTGTTAGAAAGTGCTCAAAGGTGCTGAAGGAGGACAGAAGACTGACGGGACGTAGAAGGATCACATATGATGGACGGTATTGGTTCTCACCTGGCCATAGTCTGTGGCAAAGGCAACCACCCCTCCAGAGCACGAGGACACGGTGCTGGGGAGGTACTGCTCATCCTCCCGTAACCACACCCGGTCTCCCTGCAAGGAAACAAACATGTTTTAGTCATCAGGCACAGACGGCTATTCCTGTTCGAAGAAGGGAAATCCAACTCCACGAATCCCGTACTTCAAAATGCCCAGAGAGTTCGTAAAACTATTGAAAGTGAGTCTCGATACAGGCAGCACATGAGGACCCCCAACATTCCCAGGAAAGGAAGAACCGGACGAAGCTACAACGTCGTCATGCGTGACATTGAACATGTCAAATAATGCGGAAAGAAACCCCAAAGGAAATCTCTAAGAAACCTCACATCAGGATTTTACGTTATATAATCAACCGCTTTCCTACTTTGGTTGTTTTTCGAGGCCAACATCTTTGACAGCGTGTTCGAGGTATTTGTGTCAATTACGTTGTTGAGGAAATGGTATGTCGTGGTCAGGTAACGCGTTGCTATGCTAATGCCACAAGAAGCTGTACTACCCTCCATCGGTCGTTACCACGGCAACCTTTCTCTGACCAATCGGAGGTCCTCGGCTGTCGGGGGAAACCCAGCAGTGTTGGGTTTCTCAGGTCTCTGCCTGCAGGCCCGCGGGAGGCCAGTAAACCTGAATGTTCATTGATGCTTTTTAGTGAGCGCCTGCAGAGCACAATCAGAAAACACTTTTATACCTGATGACCCGTTGAGTTTACTGCTTCTGGTTGCTCGTGTTCCCCCTCAGCTAACAGCTGGATATGCAATCATGCCGTCGCCCCCAGGCTGCAGTGTGTGGGGAGTATTAGCAGAACATGTATGGAATTCAGGAGAAGGTCTTAACTGTATGTTAGGAGGTTTGCATCTTGGTCTTTTATATATTTTTCGGCTGCGGTCGACCGACATTTAGGGGGATTGGCCGTTGTTACTGCAGCCTATTATTAAGAAACCCCTAAAGTCCAAATAATGTCCCATTGGACCGAAAGCCGTTTATCCCAAAGCTTGTTTTCCTGAACACAAACACACGTTTGCATATTCACCGTCGCTTTGAATATACATCCACACACTCTCCCTGCAGCGAACAGAAGCACATGTGGACAATTACTATGCAGAATGACAGCAATGCTATTTTTCCTACACTAAAGTATAAAAGGCCGTAACCTCCCTCTGATTGGTCAGTACTAGTTGCTATCATTCAGTGGGGTGTTTAGGTTTAGGCTTTAGGAGTAAGGTTAGAGTTAGTTAAAAACCTTTGCCATCATTCTGCATATTGAGCCGTCAGAAGAACAGCTCGACACCAAACAGTTACAGCGTAGATGTGCATGTTTTCATTTAGAACTTATTATATCTTTGGTTATCAAAGTCAGACGGACCATTGTGTCTCAGAAAAAGAAAAGAAATTAGGAAATGCTTTGGAAAGTTACGGTTCCTCTTTTCTCTTATTTTTGTTGTTGTCAAATGTCTTATATATTTTAACAAAGTAGTTTGAGGGGGGGATAGTTACACACTACAGTAAATACCCAACCCTCCAGGTTTGGCCTTCACCTTTTGATGATATTTTTGGTTTGATGGCGTTCAGGGGGAAATTCCCACCAGTAGCACCGACCTCTGCCCTCTCCCTTTTTGTTGAAATATGGCTGAAGAACCAAGGGGCCCTCCGAGCGAATTCTCTCGTAATCGCAAAGCCATATGTGCCGCTGTTCATTAGCGTGACAAGCTAATGCTAATGGAAAAAAGAAACGCTGCACATTTGCGAGATGTCTCTCTTATTTCTGAACCAGTCATATGAACGACCTCTGACCCGCAAGCCCTCATTCTGACTGAGTCGCCCTGTTATGGCGGAGAGGGGCACCTGGCTGGGAATCAGTTAGCGGATGAATGGATGCAGAGTGGGTACACACACACACACACACACACACACACACACACACACACACACACACACACACACACACACACACACACACACACACACACACACACACACACACACACACACACACACACACACACACACACACACACACACACACACACACACACACACACACACACACACACACACACACACACACACACACACACACACACACACACACACACACACACACACACACACACACACACACACACACACACACACACACACACACACACACACACACACACACACACACACACACACACACACACACACAGAGAGTAAAGCTCAGGTCTGCAGTGTCAGCAGTGGATCAGACGGGACTGTGTGTTGTGTTAAACCCTCCTCTGTGTTCTCTGGAGAGGAAACCTGCACGATTCAAAGTTCCTGCGATCCTCCGGGACGCTCGGAGGAAACTCATAAACTCATCTGACAGAGAAAACGACTCGTCTCTCTTTACTTTGGCTTTCCGCCACTTCTAAAGGGAAACTCGCAAAGGCATACAACGGGATCTGTGGTCTTCAGTGAGATGCTGTTGTTGTAGGTCGTTATCTGGGTTTGACCCTGTGGGTGGTTTAAACGTCTTCATTGGACCGTTTGTATTGACTGGAAGACAGGAGTTCATATTTAAATACGGACTAGTCCTTGCTCATGGGATTCTTTGATTAGCCTATACAATTCACAAAGTTATTCAAAGATGATTTTTAACAAAATAGACTTATAAATACACGGAAATATGTCAAACTTCAGTGAAAACCATTTGCCTTATAGCCGATTGCTTCTTTCGTATAACGTTAGATGTCGAACTCGGTGTCGTGTAGCCATGCCCGCATCTCTGGTCCTAGGTCGAAGAGGCTGGCTTCCGAGGGTGGTCTATATAAGGGGCAGATGGTGATTATATGGACAGCGGTCTGCTCAGGGTCACCGCACTCGCATGCCGCACTGTCCGCCAAGCCCCACGTCTTCATCGAGGTTTTAAAGACCCCAGTTCGTAGACGGTTCAGAGTGGTCCACTGCCGGCGCGGTAGGTCGTCTCCTCCAATGGTGCCGATTGCCAAAAACAGGAAGTCAAAAAGTATTGGGCGACGGGCTTTTGGACGGTTTCTAAACTTTCTAAAAATGTTGTGGACCTTTTTAGCTTTTTATTGACGGGGTTGTTGGAGACATGGGAAGTATTCGCTGATGGACTATTGGACTATAGCTGCTGTTGGTTTTGGTCTTTTCTTGGCATTTGGTGACAAAGTTCAATACAATATTCCTTTGAAGATCATTTTAGGTAAATCAGACGGAAACATTCACATCTGAAGTGAGAAGCATCGGTTTATCTGAGAGCCAAGGACAGGAAGTCAGACATTGAAAGACAGCATAACTAGCGATGTCCTGATCACCTTTTTCTGCTCCCGATCCGATTCCGATCATTTGATTTTGACAATCTGCCGATACCGATTTTTCCCGATCCGATCTTTATGCATTAAGAGAAAAAAAAGGTAACAGATAACGGCTGGTCATCCAACGCGATGAATTCATCTATCTTGGCTGTTATTGTTTTGGCCTTTTCTCTGTTCTGGGGCAGTTTCTCTTTCCTTTTCAAAGTCTCTGAAAGTGTCGGTTGTTTCCGTGCCGTTACCCGAGTGGCCGCTGTGTACTCGCCATGTTGTTGTTGTTGTTTGTTTCTCAGGTGGCGTATTAGATTGGTCGTGTTGAACGTAGCTCTGTTCTTTCCACCACGCGGAACCTCTGCCTTGCAAACATTGCATCTGGCTGTTACACTGCCTTCGCTTTCAGCTTTATAATACTTCCAAACTCCTGACATTTTCTCTGTCCCGACTCCCGAGTCACCAGCTGAACGTAGCCTCTCGTTAGCTTACTGCTACTATGAGACACTGCGCCCACTCTGTTGCCAGATTTCAGAGAAATAAGCAACCAGGTCTGAAAACAAGCCCAACAGAAGCAACACATACATGATGTTGTGTAATGTTAAACCAAAACTAAGTCCTCAGGATGACTTTAAGACGTGAACATGGTCATTTTTGTTTTGTAACATTAAATAAAAAAAAATTATTTTATATAAAAAAAAATGTTTAGAAAAAAAACCCGATCCCCGATTTTTTTCTCCCCATCCCCTATTTTTTGAAAATCACGTGATCGGCTCCGATCCCCGATCACGTGATCGGATCGGGACATCTCTAAGCATAACCATTGTTGGGTTTGGGATTTGTGGACACGCTGTTATACTATATACAATTATTCATGGGTTATTCTAAATTAAATAGACATATAAATTCCCAAGGAGAGATTCACATAGTAAGTGAAACCAAAAGGCTTATATCTGCAAGACAAAGAAGACAGGAAGCCAGAACAAGCTAGTTGTTGGGTTGTCTTTTTTTGTCCATGGAAGTTGTTGACAAGCTTTATTTAGTACAAACGTATTCATAGATAATTTTGCGTAAAGAAGACATGACAAACACGCAGAACAGGACATTGTGTGGTGCTGAGAGTGAGGTCTGGCTCTTCGATGCTACGGAAAGAAACCAAACAAAGGAAGATGTCCCATTGTGTCGTCACAATGAGAAGTGTGCTGTTTACCAGCCGCGACCATATGGACATTCCTGATGTGCACCACCGGAGGAATCTGATGCTCGGATCAAGCTGAAAGGAAGGAGTCTCCCTCCTCCCACCAGCACACTTTAAGTCTCCTTTACCACCCAAGACCCCCAACACACACACACACACTAAAACACACATCCATGTTCTTTGTGGACAGCGTGTGCCGCCCGCCCTCACTCCGACAGACTCACTATCTTATTGTGCTTTCGCTCCCTACTCCCTTAATCCACTCCTTCTCCCCTCCCTCCTTCCCTCCTTCACACACTTTGACCCACAGAGCTACTAGCCCATTTCCAAACTCTGGCTCTGTGCCAAAAGCCCCGAGCTTCACCTTGTATCGCTCAATCATCACCGCTGATTGCCTGAACGCACGACATCAAAGATCGCCTTTCTACTTTCCGACAGACCAAAGAAAACGAGGACCCAGCGGTGCATTTTGGATGAGAAACACACTTCTGGAAGGAAAGAAAACTAACAAGCAATCAGAGCGCTCATACCTCCGCCAATGCGGCACAAGGCTATAGAATGGTTCTTTTAAAAACAGGAAAAGTTCAGGGACACTTAATCTGATGGACAGCATTCAGGCAGACGTGATTATTGGATGCATTCGGGAATATTTGGATGAAATCGTGCAAAACGCCTCTAACTATCATGCGACTGCAGCACCTCCAGATGTGTGTATTCAGGCATGACCCTTTGCATTAGGGTCCTCATTTTAGGACTCGTGTTGTCGGGTAAAAAGCTGACTATCATGTCGTTTACTGTTCGGCATGGCACAGCACACCCAAACTCAACTCCATTCACTTTTGGGGGGTTTTCCATTGCTTAAAATTATGATAGTCTACATCAGGGGTGCCCAACCAGTCGATCGCGAGATGTGTCTAAAAATAGATCAACAATATTCTGTTTTATCGTTAATGTCCTATAACATTATCTTCCCGTGCCAGAATAATGCACTTGAACGCACCAAAGCTTTGTGATTGGCCGGCGTGACCCCATGTGTCGGGGCGTGGCTGGTGGGCAGTGGGCACTATTTCGCTGACGTTCTCGGTGTCAACAGGAGTGACAGTCCGCACACACACAAGACCGCAATTATAGCAGAAGCAAAAAAGCCCCAAATATATCATTTTCACTCCGAGTGGGAGGATGATTATTTTTGTATCTATTCCAATTCAAAGTCCATCTGTCTCGTCTGCAATGCGAGCGTGGCTTTATCGAAGAAGGGTAATTTAGGAGCGGCATTTCAAAACAGTGCACAAACGCTACGAGACGGAATTCCCTCCTAATTCTGCCCTACGCTCCAAAAGGGGAGGGGCCTGAGAGGACAGCTAAAGGGGAGGGGCCTGAGAGGACAGCTAAAGGGGAGGGGCCTGAAAGGACAGCTAAAGGGGAGGGGCCTGAAAGGACAGCTAAAGGGGAGGGGCCTGAGAGGACAGCTAAAGGGGAGGGGCCTGAGAGGACAGCTAAAGGGGAGGGGCCTGAAAGGACAGCTAAAGGGGAGGGGCCTGAAAGGACAGCTAAATGCACAGCAGTCCATTTCCACCAGGCCCAACAACAAGAGCAAGGCTGCTCCAGAGCATCTTATCGTGTCAGTCACGTTCTTGAGAAACACATGAAGTCTTTCACAGACGGCGAAGTTGTGAAAGAAGCTTTCCTGGAGGCTGCCGACGCGTAATAAAAGTAACAGAAGCATTTCAACATGTTTTTGATATAATAAAAACTCAAGTTAGATACCGTTATTAATCAGCTGTTAGTTTTAGTTTGTTTGAACTTATTCATTATAATTATTGTACAAAATGGTATAAGAATGCAAACTTAAATTGATTTTAGTCTATTATCAGTTCAGGTTGAGAAGCTAGTGTTGCTTGCATCCTATTTTAAAGGCATTTGTTTTTATACTCGACTAAAATGCAACAAAAAAAGGGTTTGATTCTATTAATTGCGTCTCTTTTATTGCACTTTGGCAGCAGATTCCTGAGCAGCTTCAGATCTGAGTTGTCTTATTAGTAAGCCTCATTTATACTTTTGTAGCAACACTATTTTTATATAATGGCAAAGAAAGGGTTCAGAGTCTTTTCTTTTTTCCTGTGTCACATGTGGCAGCACTGTTCAATGTTTCTTGAAAACATTACCCACTGTCTTTCGCTGGGTAAAGTGGTCGTTGTACTTTAATCGTCTTTATCACAGTTTCAAAAATGTCCTTCTCGATGCTAGTTCATTTCCCCAGCACTGCATTTGAAGCACTCTCCAGGCTGTGAACGTTCCTGCTGAAGACAGTCTAACTTTGTGGGTTTATTAATGTTATTCCGTCTAATATCCGCTCCAGGGCTTCAAAACATCCAATGCCACGAATGTTTGAGATTCCCCGATGTTGACTTTCACTGCGCCGCAAGGTCTCTGCAGTAAAAACAAACGCTGTGATATTCTAGAAATGTCCCCAACCGCCAGGATGGATCAGCTTTCATAGACTCCAGACGTCATGATGTCCGCTCAAACACAAAACCAACAACTTTTAAATAAAGCAGGACAAATAATCCACGGCGGCTGCTATGTGGGGACACGAAGGGCTAATGTCAACACTCCCGCCTGAGAGCGTAAGGAGTCTGGACGGGGATCAGGACCCAGCTGTTGCCCCGGAGAGACGCTCATTCCAGTCCACCCTGAGCCAGAGTGTGACCGACATCCACACGTCCAATATCCAAGCAGGGGGGAAGCTGCATCTCACCGTAATAAACAGCCCTAAGCCTAATTATCCAGAAGTACAGACAGACGATTCTTGCATCGAAAAACGTTGGTTTTATTGAGGAAATGCCTCAAATCTTTTGCTTGCTCCGTTATGCCATTGTATGCATTTAGATTGTAATACAAGTAAAACAGCAATACAAAAGAGACGAGACCATGAGATGCATTCTAGTAAGCTTTTTCAGATCAGCGTAAACGTATTCTGATTACAATCTATAAAGGGTTAAATGTGTTATCGGACAGCCTGCACCAAAACTTGAATACTAATAATAATAAATATGAAGTTGTCAAGAATGATTAAGAAAGCTTTTTGAGGTCGTAAATGGTTTTAAATGCATTGGGATGGACTTTTCAGTGTCTTAATTGTTCAAATCTCATGCTGGAGGATATAGATAATGCAATCCTTGATAATTAGCATGTAAACGACGTAACAAAGTTAGCTTGATTAAAAAAGAATAATTAATGTCATAGTTCATAAATAAATACTTTATTTCATGTTATTTAGAATCGTTAAATATGGCATGACAGTTTGTTTTACATGTTAAACCGATCTGCGTATGCGTCCATGTGCCTAGGAACTAATGTGTGTTCATGTGCTGGTACTGCGTGTTTTGTCGCTACACTGGACAACTCAACGTGGGTTGACGTCTTTGTTTGAAGCTCTGCCGAAGTCTGTGACAAAGTTATACAGAAAAGGAACGAGATGAATCTCCTTTCACGACAAGCGGCCAACGAGGTATTTGTTTTATGTTTTCATTCGTATGTGTAGCACAATATGCTAATATGTTTGGCTAGGTGTTGTAGTTCTCACAGCGTAACGCAGGGGTGTCAAACTCAAGGCCCGGGGGCCAAATCCGGCCCGCAACTTCATGTAATGTGGCCCGGCAAGAGCATGCAAAGAATATAATACGTGTATTATATGGTTACATGCCACTTTACAGAGGCACGTTGCCCATAAACTACATGTCCCACAATGCATCTTGTTTTGTGACATGCGCACTGAAGAGACTTGCAATTATTTGCCCTCGACTTCTGCTTTTAGACGTAGTTAATTATGAAGTTTTTACCCTATCCGATAATAGTCCAATGCAGAGGAAATTATGTATTATAATACATTATTTTATATATATATTATATATTCTTAAAGTCACAACCGGCCCTTTGAGAGCAACCATAATGCTGATGTGGCCCGGGATGAAATTGAGTTTGACACCCCTGGCGTAACGGAAGAGGCGAGGCTACAGGATGAAAACTCCAAGGAATAAACGCCCGTTTTAAAGAACCGACCTGTGTCTGTGTCGTGAAGAGAGCTACATGGCATCTATAACATGTGGTCGTAGAGCTTTTGGATCCACCTCTGAATAAAAAGGTCATACAGTGTGAATCGTCCGGAAAGAGTCTCCTCCTTCTGGCCGTCGCCCCCCAGAAACCAAAACACCGACACAAACCTCCAGCCCCGAAGCTCCGGGGGTAACCCTCAGCCGCTGACCCTTCTCCTGCCTCTATTTTCCCTGAGTAACCTCGACATGTGTGGCTAATGCTCTCTGTGGGATGCGGGGGGAGGTGATGGAGTATCTGTGGCGTTGGGAGCGCTCGTACGCCGGCAGGGTTGGAAATGAGCAGCTGTCTCGATGGAGAGATTCCTCTTCCTCTCTGGTAACAAACGGAGTCCTGTGTTCCTCCACAGCCACCCTCTCTATCCCAGCGCTCAAAGAGAAAGCCTGTATTTCCTTTTCTCCAACACTAAAACTGACTGAGACTTGATGCATTGCTGCTCTGAGAAACAGCTGGCACTGTGTGTATTCTTCAGACCTGTAACTGCAGTCGTGGATATTTGGAGCGCTAAACGAGGTGGCATGAGTCCAGTTGTTTTTCTAGGGAGTGTGTGAACACCATGTTGCCACTGCTGAACTTTGACCTGCACTGCAGCAGCCGTGCAGAGAAAGCAGCAGATCAGCAACAGCTGCAGCTCTTCATCAGACCGGATCCGTTCACAGCTCTGCTCTCAGACGCTCCGACACATTTCAAGAGACTTGGGTGCAGAAACGACTTTGAGTGAACGCTATGAAGACTTTTTTTAATCACTAAAGTCCAAATAAAAGTTCAGCACCTACGATAAGTAAAATGTTCCTGTTCAGGCTCGACCATTTGCAACATGATCCAATGGCGGCATGGAAACCAGGTTGTGGGGTTTCAAATCAGACGATCACATCGTTTGTTAGCATTGCATGGTACGGCGTTCGGACACACCAAGCACATGTTGGCCGGCGGTGGGCGTCAGGCCGTCGGTGGGCGTCAGGCCGGCGGTGGGCGTCAGGCCGGCGGTGGGCGTCAGGCCGGCGGTGGGCGTCAGGCCGGCGGTGGGCGTCAGGCCGTCGGTGGGCGTCAGGCCGTCGGTGGGCGTCAGGCCGGCGGTGGGCGTCAGGCCGTCGGTGGGCGTCAGGCCGTCGATGGGCGTCAGGCCGGCGGTGGGCGTCAGGCCGGCGGTGGGCGTCAGGCCGGCGGTGGGCGTCAGGCCGGCGGTGGGCGCCAACAATGAGGCTTCACTCGGTCCAGACTGGCCGACCAAACAGACGCAGGATCTGGTGCATTTCCACAGTTCAGTCTCATGTCCAGAGTAACGGCTATCAGGCTTTTGCTTTGCTGTCGGGAGATAAGCACGGGACGGCTGATTGGACGGATTAGTTATTAACTGCTTTTTACGACCCGGGTTAACGTGAATAACCGTCTGGGGTGCTTTTGAGTCTGTATCCCGTCCAGGGAAACAAGAGCAAGAGGCTGATTTCAAAGTGCTGCAGAGGAAGGAGGTGATGAAGGCTTTTCCTTTTAAAAGCCCCTCTGCTTGTGAGCCTGACAAAATAATGATATAAGTAGATAGAAAATGCAAATTACCCAAGAAATTGTTAAAATAATCCATCCCCTTTTCAAAGATCATTAGGAATGTGCATGACAAAACGATACGGGTATTAAAACATAATGTTGAATGACGTAGTGTGGAGCTGCATTGAGAACCCAGCCTACACATTATTTTCTAAAGACATATAGCTTTAAGTTGAGCCCTAACTTTCACCAGCTGATGCAGGATACGTCTGACTGACTGTTAAAAAGCTCTACAATCTGGGTCTGGAGGGAACAGAGAAAGTGTTGTGCGATGACTGAGTGACAACACAATAGAAACTTCACACCGCGTGTTCAATGCCTCAGTCTGGGAAACGGGAGGAAGTCTGCGAGGGCAAAGTGACCTCGAACCTTCGTCAGAGGACCGTCGGTCTGTGTGGGGAACCAATCAGCACGAGTTCAGCGGTTATTGAGATTTGAATGACTGGACACACACAGTGAGAGCAGGGCATTGTGGGAACTGATTAGGCTGCCGTGTTGACATTAGGAAAGGTCTGGGAAAGCCTCACAATGACTCACACACAGGAACACAGGTTATCTGCAGAGACAGACGCACACATGCCTCACACTGTACACAAACACAACTGCACACAAACACCAATAAACAAACAGTGATTACACGCATGCATTCGAACACGACACAAAGCCTCAAAGCCAGGTTTCACATCGTACACATGTTGCACCAAAATGAGGACGTGTTGAGGTTTTTAAAACACGAGAACATCTGTAAAAAATAGAGGAAAGACTTGTTTTATATTTCGTGTTTTTCTTCTCTGTATTTTACATTCAACGTCCGAACAAAGAACCGGGCAAAAAGCAGGTTTAGTAAACAGAGAAAATGTTACGGGGGTTACTTTATCATGGTCACTAATAGGGTTGCCAGAAACTGACCATGATCAAAATCGATTATTCGGCAGCCCTGGCGAATAATAATCGATTATTCGACCGACCCCCCCCCCACACACACGCGAAAAAAAAAGAAGGAATTCCGTTGTTTTCTTTACTGGAACATGTTTAACAGTACAAACAACAAATGTCATCACAACGACGTGGCCTTGAAGTGAAGTTGGTAATGGCCGGCTGTGCTGCGTCTTTCTCTGTAACCTCTTTGGCTTCGCACTCAAATGCCAACGCATTGTTGAGGTTGAGCTGTGATAGACCAACGTCTTTTCGCAGAGCTTGCATTTAACTTCCTTTGGACTTGTAAGTTCGAAGTAGTTCCACGAGGAGGAACTCTTTTTACCTGCCGCTTTGTTCATCTTTAGTCGCACGTGAGAGGGGGGGGGGGGGGGCGGGGGCGGTGTGTAGCTGCAGCAGCAGTCTGCTCTGCTCGCAGGCTTCCTCCAAGTTTACAGTAAAACAAACTGGTGGTGTGACCAATGACAATTATTAATACTATTACTATTATTAGCATATATATATTTTGGTTGAAACTAAGCCAGAACAAAAAATAAATAAATACATAAAAATAAATAAATATATAAATAAAATCGATTTTTAAAAATAATATTCTATTATGGAGACTGTAGCGAATAATCGAATAATCGCTGGCATCCCTAGTCACTAAATCTCACTGATCTTGTTAAACAGTTAAAACAGGCCCCAAAGCATGCCTGGTGTTTTTGTTTATGTTAATACATTATAACAATTGTGCAAACTTTCACAAACGTTGACTTTATAAAAGTAAAAAGTAGGTACGGTTGCTCTCACACACTTGATGTTCGGGGTTAACGGCAGACCCGGTTGAACCCACTGAACTTCGTGAATAGTTACACACGGATAAAAAAGTCATTACGATTCCTGCAAAATACAAAAGCATTACTTTAAATGTCCTTATTCAGATTTGAATGGTTTAGTGTTTTCATTATCTTGATTGGGAGCACGTGTAATCGGATTACCTGTGGAGCGCAGCTCGCTTTAACATTCTCTAATCGATCGATCTCTACACGAGGCTCCGCTGCTCTTATCTCTGCTTATCTCTTGGAACCACATTCTTCTTTAATCCACTTAGGCCTGGAGTCGACCTTCTCAAACCCACTTAGGAGACATTTGGTTTTGCTTTAAAGGAACCTTTTCGGTGGAGTTATAAGAGGAGGCAGAACTAAGTCAGTTACAATTAGAATAATGGCGTTAAATTGCTACGAAATGTATGTTTGCAAGCGTTAAAATGAAAAGACGCGGTCACTGGATCTATCGAAAAGCACATCATCTGTCGTAATAACGTCTGGCTTCCCTTCAGCTCCCCCTGATTGAATTCCCAGACCGTAATACCCCTTAATTAGACGTTACATACCCCTCATCCAGCCACTGGGTGAGCAGCACCATATTATCCTGCAGAAGCCTGGAGCTCATGATAAACGACGTGTCACTTTTCAAAACTTTAATCCAAACGGACGGGTCGGTGATGGGTCGACTTATAATGTATTCATTTCAGGACCGTGCATGCATTCATCTCAGAGAAGAGAAGGGATGACTTATGCCAGATTTGAGCTAATAGCTAACATCCATCTGCAGTCCGTGGGCAGGAACGGATAGTCAGAGATTTGATTTGTTTTTGAAAATTATGTAACTTTTTTTTTTAGCATATTGCTTATTATATTATAACTTAGTACTTTGTTAACGCATGTAAGATATGCAACACCAAGCCGTCTGTGGCTCTTTCCTGCCACAAAGGGATTCTGATTGTGATCTCTTGTGCTGCTGTGTGTGGATAAGGGAGATTAGATGGTACTTGTGTTTACTATCAAGTCCTTTATCTGCATGTTCAGGCTGATTGACATATTCTGCTCAGAGAATCTCCCTCTGAAGGGAACACAGGGATTGTATCCTTTGCAGACCATTGACATGCATCTATTTAACACGCTACAGGAGAGGGAAAACACAACAACCAGCAACGTGTGTTATCAGCCATTGGTTGTAAATCCATAAGCAAACACTAAACAGACAATGTGAAAAAGCTAAAAATATATACTTCAAGCTATATTTAGTTGTGAGATAAATGTTAAAGAATTGGATGAGAAATGCAAAGCTACCTTTCACACTGAACAACGCCGAGTTCCCATAAAGACAACCCTGACATCCAAATGATGTCGGCTTGCACAAAATGGTCGTTAACAAATCACCGAGGGGGCAGATTTACCCTTCAGAATGCCACGAATAAGCTCGGTTTAACGCACCATTATCCGTCCTGTGAGCGGCGCCTTGATGTGGCAGCAGAACACCAGAGCCCGATCTCAGCCTCATCAAACCCAAAGGCTCGTAAGTGAGGGGAGAGGAAAGCTAAACTTCCCTGATGCAGCAACGAATGCAAGCCCCGGCTGTACGTTGGTACGGGGTTAAGTGAAACCATATGAGAGGCAGCCGAACTGCAGCCACATCCTGCACGACGCTCCCTCGGAACATTCGTTTCATATCCCAGGAATAAGATGTATTAAAACCTACTGCAGGTCTATTTAGGATCGTTCTGAAGCTGATCGAGTGGAAGCTGTCATTCCACATGGAAATAGTGCAACCGTAAAAGCCTGTGTCAGCATTTTAAGTGACGATAAGGATGTGACTCGAATGCATGGCGGGAGAAAGTGCTGTTTTCTGAGGCGACTGACGATGATGGAGAATGGCAGCCTGTGTTTCTCTCAACAACTTGCCAACAGACAAAGACACAGTTATTCTGCACACACACACACACACACACACACACACACACACACACACACACACACACACACACACACACACACACACACACACACACACACTTGTGATTAATTGCTATCATATGGACATGTAACGCGGCAGCCATAAAACACACATGGACTGGTTCACAGCAGCCAACTCAGCAACTCCTCCGAAGCTTTGAGGAGTAGCTGACTAAAGTTTTAAATAATGTCGACGATAGGTTTTTCATTGGCTGCGATAATCTGCCTGCTGGCTTTATTGCTAGTATGACGGTATGCGTTTGAAGCTGCTTTTTTATTGCACACTTTCCTAACTACATTGAACAGAAGTCTGATTCATGAAGTTACCCGAGTATTCAACCGACAACCTGATCTTTTTGTCACCATGAAATGTAGCTTTTTTTAAATACACGTTTTTCCTTCATACACAATAGTAACCAACTAAATAACCCAACAGTTCTTGCCATTACTTTGTTGACACAGCTCCTTCCGTGCCTCGCTGTGAAGTCTTTCTTAAGTTTTGGATATACTTGTGCAGTACCCCATTTGGAACGGGCCAATCAGTTGGCTTCAGAAAGTGCCGTGTTGTGGAGAAACACTCCTACAATCAACGTTACACTCGACACCGCCCTCCCTCGGGTCCTCAGAAATACACCCGCCAAGTTTGCACTGGATTAGCTGAGCAGTTGTTGAGAAAACAGCACGAAATACTACAAAGACAGACAGAAATACTATAGAAATAATAGAGTTAGATGAAGCTGCTACGGCGCCAACTAGTGGCGAAATGAAACTTTCTTTTGGCTGCTCAGACGTTAAACGTATAGATGTGGTTTCAAAAGCACTGACTTTGTATTTTTGTACATGAAGCCCTTCCTCCAGCATCTGACCAATTGTCGAGTGCCAGCTATAACTTTGAATGCAACTTCAATTATCCGAAAACGTCTCTTTTTCCATCTTCGTCCACCGTTGTTTTGTACCAAATGGTGTGACGATTGCTTATAGCGAAACTAAAGCAGAAAAAGAAGCCTTGGACCAACTCAAAATAGTGGAAAATATTTCTATTCTCAGATGGATGTGGCTCACGTGGAAAGATTCGTCTGACCCAACAGAATCCAAGAAAACATCATCAGACAACTGGCTCAAAAGTGAAATGACAAAAGTTCTTGTTATAGCGCCACCATCGGGCCAAATTGCACCACTTTCAAAACTGCAATACATGTAGTGAAGTAGATCAGAAGATATATGTTTATCCCTGGGATTGTGGAAAACAGTATTTCGATCTGTCTGTACACACAAACTGAAAGATTGACAATAGACTTTGGGATATGTGAAGGACCCTCACAGACGGATTCCTTTCTTTCGCCGTGCTTCATGGTTCGATTCAACTTGTTTTTAAGCAAGAACGTTTGCTGCTCAGACTCTTCAAATATTTCTGTGTGAATATAAACGGTCCATTTCTTTACTTCTCAAGTGTGACTAAACCGCTCATCTTCACTAGAGGGGATTGAAAGACCGCGTGTGGACAAAGAAAGGCTTTCTGTTGACATCTACTGTACGAAAAATACTTTCGACCGGGACCGAGAAAGTGGTTTGTTTGATCTGCACTTACTCAGCGGCCTTGGCAAGAGAGCAGACCCACTAAGGCAGGAAACGTGAAATTAAAATAATACATTAGCAGTGAAACCGAATGTCTCTTTCAAAACAGAAAGTATTTAGCTAATAGGTCCAGTTACCACAGATTCCCTCCAACTCATTTCCACTGCCAACGACCACACATGACACCGGGAACTGAGCGACAGAAGTCAACACAACTTTTACAAACTGCATCTTTCTCAGGCGTGTTTTCCAGAGTGTTTTCCAGACAACGGGCAGATGTTGAGTTAAGGTGAAGTTCACAACAACATCTCGACAAACCACAGAAAAGCAGCACGCCAAGAGGCTCCAGTACTGCCGTTTTATCTCGATGTACAACAACATAGAAATGACTTCCCTCGTTAGTCAAGTCTCATCAGCGACATGCCTCGAGTGCTTTTTCAAGGAATTCGACAAAAGCTTAAAAACGGTAGGCTTAGGAATGAACAAAAGGAAGTCTGTTTTGTCAAATGCATTCAGAACGTTTCCACTGACCACAGGATCAACTTTAACAAGCTCCCCTCCGCTTACGTTTGATCCTGATCCTTATTTTACTTTTTACTGACGTCAACGTTCGCTCAGAGGCTCTGTGGGTGGACTAAATTTAGAGCCCAACTCAACTCAGAGATGGTCAACATCCAGAGAGCGCGTTTGTGGTTTCATTTTTCCTTAAGTGTGTTTTGAGTGGGAGTTCAGGCAGGGTCTGTTTCCTCTCAGCCAGGATATCATTGCTTGTAATACATATTCAACTTGTTGCTAGGGACGATTCAGATCTCCCTCGTGAAAGCAACCGGGGTTAGAACAGGACAGTTTGAGAGGAGTCACTACATTTTGAAGCATTTTGGTTGAACTCGAATTAACATTTTTTGGTTACTTTTTATTTTGTCGAAAGCAGAAAACTAGCCCTGGGTTTAACGGTTGAGGATTTAAATGCTAACGCTAACCTGTCCACAATGACAATGCTAACATGCTGACCTTAAGCAGATAGCATGTTTACCATGGTAATGAAATTAGCTGGTTAGCATAATGACATTTGGTAATTAGCTTAGTTTAAGGCAGGGGGGTCAAACTCAAACACACAGAGGGCCAAAATTAAATGGGTACTAGTGGAGGGCCGGACTGGTTCAATGTGTAGAACTTATTGAAATGAACTTATTGCACATATTAAACCTGGAACTAACAAAGCTTACATTATTGCCTATAAAAACAACATTAAATAATCAGTTGCATTCATTTCTCATGGCTCTATCTGCAGCTTCATTCCTTATGAGTACATTTCCCCTCAGGCCAACAACAGCTTCAACGAAACTATTCCCCTCAAAGAGAAAACCAACATGCCCTGCTGTCGTGAGAGAAAGAGCAGAAGGAAGCATCCATTGAACTCAGGTTGCTGCTCTGAGATGCTAGTTCAGATACTGGGCATCTCATCTCGGGAGCAAGGTCATCAATGTTTGGGCTCTGAGCGGAGGAGACCCTCAGGATGGAGTGAAGGTGTGGGTGCAATATACCGGCGTGCCAGATCTAATAGGAATTAGAAATTATCCTGCGGGCCGAAATTAAATCTACCAAGGGCCTGATTTGGCCCCCGGGCCTCGAGTTTGACACATGTGGTTTAAGGCAGGGCAGATACATTAAAAATAAATCGCGGACCGGTTGTCAATTTTAACTGATGTTAATATTTACTCACCAGCAGGTAGCAACAGAGGCTAACTGTATGTAACAGCCTGAACACATACTAGAACAATCCAAAACATATTAACGTTTAAAAAAGAACCGGTGTCGTTTTTTGGTTTTTCGGAAAAACGGAAAACCAAAAAACCGACGTTATTCAACGGGAAAACAGATACATCAACGTTTGGATGTTGTGTGTGTGATTTACGGATAATCCAGTGATGGGAAAACGAGGAGAAGGCGTATTATGAAGGAGGGGGGTGTGTGTGTGTGTGTGTGTGTGTGTGTGTGACTGGCATTTGTTTCAGAAGATATTATGATAGTGACGTTCGTTCCGGTGCACGTCCGACAGCATTTAGCACTACATCGAGACTAAGATTAAACTAATTTATGTTGGGAACACGTGCATACAGGCTACCTATGGAGTTAGCCAGATGTGTGTAAATTACCGTTCATGGTCATTTGAAAACAAAAGCCGGTGTCGGACACAAACACAGAGCTGAGCAGAACACACACACACACACATCATGCGCCTTGGTGACTGGAGACTGGAGGCTGAAGGAGACTGGACATCTCCTTCATAAAACTAATAAAAGGGGGCGTAATCGGGCAGTTTGATGTGTGTAGAGGTGTGTGTAGAGGTGTGTGTAGAGGTGTGTGTAGAGGTGTGTGTTGAAGGTGTGTGTAGAGGTGTGTGTAGAGGTGTGTGTAGAGGTGTGTGTAGAGGTGTGTGTAGAGGTGTGTGTGGAGATGTGTGTAGAGGTGTGTGTAGAGATGTGTGTAGAGATGTGCATAGAGGTGTGCGTGGAGATGTGTGTAGAGGTGTGTGTAAAGGTGTGTGTAGAGGTGTGTGTAAAGGTGTGTGTAGAGGTGTGTGTAGAGGTGTGTGTAGAGGTGTGTGTAGAGGTGTGTGTAGAGATGTGTGTAAAGGTGTGTGTAAAGGTGTGTGTGGAGATGTGTGTAGAGGTGTGTGTGGAGATGTGTGTAGAGGTGTGTGTAGAGGTGTGTAGAGATGTGCGTAGAGGTGTGTGTGGAGATGTGTGTAGAGGTGTGTGTAGAGGTGTGTGTAGAGATGTGTGTAGAGGTGTGTGTGGTTAACACGTAGCAGCCTGCAGTCACTCGCTGTTCTGATGAAGGTAAACACAGCGAAGGCGGTGCGTAAAAAGGCACAGCTCTCGGCGCGCTGCCTCCTGATGCTGCCTGCAGCCATTTCATGAAGTGAAGGAGGCTTTCCTTCAAACAGCTGCGGGCAGCAGATACCGTGAGAGTCCCGGACATGAATTCATAGATCAAGGCAAACTGTTTACTCTCCTGTTATGCTAATCCGGTGCTTAAACAAAGGCAAGGCAAGTTTATTTATATATTGAATTGCCTTGCAACACAAGGCAATTCAAAGTGCTTTACAAAAAATGAAAGACATTTAGAAAATGGCATTTAAAATCAGTCATTAAAAAGAAAAGCTAATAAAATAAACATATAGATACACCCCTGGCCGACATGTCCTTAAAATGAAGTCCGAGTTTGAAATATATCTCAAATAATGTATGCACTGCCATTTCCCCACATAAACATAACAATTGCAATTCAACGGTTGTCTCTACGCTCCTCTTCCTACTTGCGCACCGGTAACTTTCTCGTGCACACGAGAGGCTGAGCCGCCGAATCCCTCGGAACATCATCAAAGCCATTTTCACCGGTTATCTAGTGAAAGTTTAACCAGGCTACTGGATGAAATAATATCACTGGTATAGGTGCGAACATTAAACACTTTTTAAAAAAAATATTATGATAAAATATTTTTATATATTTATAATTCTGCAAATATTACGATAAACTCACAACTATTTCGCGGCCCGGCAGTAACATCTCCGCGGCCCGGTACCGGTCCGCGGACCGGGGGTTGGGAACCCCTGGTTTAAGGTATCTAGTCGAACCAAAGTCTGGACTGGATATCCTGCCTTGGCGTGAAAACAACATACAAAACTGCAAAAAGAAGAATTTAATTGAACCTACGCTGTAGATCTTTGGTTTTCAACACATACATAAATTCAGTTATAGCTAAAACCCGGACATTTCTTATTGCCTTTTTTCTGACCTTCGTGTAACACATTCAGTCCATTTTCGACAACCAAAGCAATTGTAGTCAAAGTTCAGAGAAACTCATGTTAACTGCTGGTAGGAGATATGATGTGAACTGCAGTCTTAAGTGTCAAAACCACACACACGTTCCAATACAGACCAACAAGCATAATATGTCCCCTTTAAATGTTAGACCACGCATCAAATGCAGGCCTGGAGAAAAATTTATGGGTTTTTAAGAATTTATATAATTGTCCGTCTGCCTAAAAATGCCATATTGTAAAAAAGAAATCAAAAGATCAAGAACAAAATGTAAACTAACTCTATGAAGTATCACCATATGACTTTCCTTTGTGCAAAGATTCTGTATTGGTCATTTGCTTGTTTCCAAAACAGTCCAGCATTTGGGATTTCATATATATTAACAATGGAATAAGCCTTTTGTATTTACCTACTAGAGTTAAGATGTACCTCATGGCACAAATAGGACACCATACACCCACAGCGTTTAAATAAAACACCAGCTCACAACCCACTCAACATGTAGCACCTGGTAGGCTTGAATTATTAACAAAGTCACTGTCAGGATGGGTCGAAGGTCACGTCACTCGGCACACTCTGGTGTCGGAGAGTGGGCGGGAGCAGAGGTGTCGACTGGAGGACAGGAAGCAGCTGCTCAACGGCTGATCGTCCTGCTGGCAGTGAGCAGGGTATCAGGAAACATCCGGGACAAAGACACCTGATGAAGAGGGATCCACCGGGTGATGAAAGGGATCGCAGCTCAATAAAAGAGTCAGTCGAAGTCCAATAGAGTGGTGTAGGAGTTAGTCCTAAACCTGGAAATTGGTGAGCGTTTAAGCACTTCAGGGCTAGTCAATGAAGTCAATGTTTTTTTGGACTTAAAAAGGGTCTGTGGCTGAAGATATGTTTATTTCACAGCATAAAATACATCAGTAAATGTACCTCACTGGTGAATAAAAAAATGCCGGTTGCTAACAAGTGTCTAAATGAGACGACTAAACGTCATCACGCCCAACATTAGCCTCCTTTAGCTTAGCGGTGGTGATGTGAAGTCATGTGACCGTGCTGCAGTTCCTTTCTAGCTCAACATTAGCCACCTTTAGCTTAGCGGTGGTGGCGTGAAGTCATGTGACCGTGCTGCAGTTCCTTTCTAGCTCAACATTAGCCACCTTTAGCTTAGCGGTGGTGGTGTGAAGTCATGTGACCGTGCTGTAGTTCCTTTATAGCCCAACATTAGCCACCTTTAGCTTAGCGATGGAGACGTGAAGTCATGTGACCGTGCTGTAGTTCCTTTATAGCCCAACATTAGCCACCTTTAGCTTAGCGGTGGTGACGTGAAGTCATGTGACCGTGCTGTAGTTCCTTTATAGCCCAACATCAGCCACCTTTAGCTTAGCGGTGGTGAAGTGAAGTCATGTGACCTTGCTGTAGTTCCTCTATAGCTCAACATTAGCCACCTTTAGCTTAGCGGTGGTGACGTGAAGTCATGTGACCGTGCTGTAGTTCCTTTATAGCCCAACATTAGCCACCTTTAGCTTAGCGGTGGTGACGTGAAGTCATGTGACCGTGCTGTAGTTCCTTTATAGCCCAACATTAGCCACCTTTAGCTTAGCGGTGGTGACGTGAAGTCATGTGACCGTGCTGTAGTTCCTTTATAGCCCAACATTAGCCACCTTTAGCTTAGCGGTGGTGAAGTGAAGTCATGTGACCGTGCTGTAGTTCCTTTATAGCCCAACATTAGCCTCCTTTAGCTTAGCGGTGGAGACGTGAAGTCATGTGACCGTGCTGTAGTTCCTTTATAGCCCAACATCAGCCACCTTTAGCTTAGCGGTGGTGAAGTGAAGTCATGTGACCGTGCTGTAGTTCCTCTATAGCTCAACATTAGCCACCTTTAGCTTAGCGGTGGTGACGTGAAGTCATGTGACCGTGCTGTAGTTCCTTTATAGCCCAACATTAGCCGCCTTTAGCTTAGCGGTGGTGACGTGAACAGTGAACGTGTATCATAAAGATAAAGCAACACTTTCTCAGAATAAAGCAAAACTATGAGTTTAAAGAAAAAAAACTGAGCCAAGCAAAATAAAATAATAAAACTATAAGTTGCAACCAAATCATTTGTGCAATCATGTAAACTATAAGTCTTTTTTATTTGTTTTAACATAGGTTTTTGTTTGCAGTTATTGTTTCTTCTTTCCCAATGATCAGACTTTTGCTCTCGCTGCAGCTCTCATTTGCGCTCCTTCACTTTTTGTTTGAGATTCTGACGTGAACCCAACATGTTTGACCTCTGATGATTGCATTCATGCTTCAATGCACCGTTATGAAAGTGGAGTATCTGTTAAAATGATCTTGCAGAAGAATACATGTAAGTATCATAATAAACATGCATTTGCCAAAGATCCAATTTTCTGCAAAAACTTCCAATGGAGGATACTATTGGCGTGTTGTGGAGGGAACGAGGGAGATGCTGCCTTTCTAAAGAAATACATCACTAATAAAAACATGCCTTAACAAATGGAATTCTTTCCCACGCTGCATTCTGAACAACTTCAGAGACACCCAGCGTTGGGAGATGAAGCTCCCAGGATCCCAGTGGATAATTAAAAGGCATGTAGTGCTGGATCTGGAGAGCAGCTGTAGGGTGGATCCATGTGAGCGAGCAGCTGACTAGAGAGACTTGGAAGACACTCTTTTTTTAGTTGGACGACA
This sequence comes from Pseudochaenichthys georgianus, assembly GCF_902827115.2. Classification (NCBI taxonomy): domain Eukaryota; kingdom Metazoa; phylum Chordata; class Actinopteri; order Perciformes; family Channichthyidae; genus Pseudochaenichthys; species Pseudochaenichthys georgianus. Next base: position 42,646,157 of record NC_047519.1, read on the forward strand.
ATCAAACCGCCAGGGGAAACGCACACAAGAAGACCGAGAACAAGAAATCAGACAAAGGCGGGGAGGCTTCACGTCGACTAGCTCATTTGTTTACTGTCCTATAAACCTGTGTTCCTGTTTGTACGCCATGTAAACACAGTCACCAGGAACCAAGAGGCCTATCTGTAACACATGACACGGCTTAGTGAGTGAGTCAAATGCACATTTATAACAAGATTGGATGTGTCCGGATCAGTTGGCTTGATTGCAACACGATGTAATAAGTCAGAGCTGCATGTTGCGATTGGAAAGAAGACAATATTTCCGTTTTAAAAGTTGAGAAAAGCCAAGTGTTCTTGACAGAATTATAAAACTGCAAATATTGTTTGATTGCAAGCGGATTGAAAGAGAGAAAAGATTCCCGGTGCGGGTTCAGTTTCATGACGCCCTGAAATAGAGTTTTGCAACGAAAAAAGAAAGTGTAGTTTGAAGATTTGTCACCTTTTGGTATTACAGGGTGTTTCTCAAAGTCGAGGACGCTTGCTTGGTAGCACATGTCTTCCGAGCGTCCGTGCGCAAAGCATTGTGGGGATTTTAAGACCGCGGAGTCTACACATGTGCAGCCTTGAACATTTCTCCAAACAAAGTACGCCGGGCTCGGTAGAATTCCAAGCATGCTGGACATTGGAACAGTCCTTCGACGGCACTCGATGACGTAGCATGCTTGAAATAGTGGCTCTGGAGCAGCCTTCCTCGACATTGAGAAACACCCACTGTCTACCTTCAAAACGAAACAGAAGCACATGGGACCTCACTGTGAGTGACAGCTGATGCCGGCCATGTGCAACGGCTCTAATCACAGTTTTCACTCAGTCCCACACCCTCATCATCACTACTGGAACCAGCGCTTCCGCCAGGGGCCGTCTTGCCGTCATGTGACGCCCTCATTCAGCTCGGGACGCCCTGAACGCGAGCCGAGGGCGTCCAAAAATATTAATAATTCGAGAGAAGATCGAGTTTTTATCGCTTGAAATGACGAAAAGGAAAAAGGACGTCCCTCTGTCGGAGGGACAAAAGGAGTCTGGTGGGATTCTTTTCGGAGTATTGAAGATCGTTTCCCCGACATCGAAGGTGCCTGCTACGGGACGACACGGAACGTGCACGATTCGGACGCGATGAGCGGGGGGGGGGTTTAGTGGAGCACGCGCCGGAGCCTCGCAGCGGCGAAACTGAGGCTCCGTGGTAATCTGTGGAAACATGAAGAGCCGCTTGGGAGCCGAGACAGCCGGCGCTTTAAGAGAGCCGAGCCAAACGATCCGGCTCGCTAACGTAAAAAGACAGTATCTATTAGGGACGGCTCTCGGGGTGGACGCCCTCTCAGCACTGGCGGAAGCACTGACTGGAACGTTTACTTTCTCATCTGCCAACAGGTTGTTTTCTCCACGGGTTCTGAACCACGTGTCGACACACAGCTCCCTGGTAAAAGCCTCAATTATAAGAAACCATCATTCGTGTGTTCCTTCGAAAACACCGACCTTTCAGGAACAAACTCCCAGTAAGTCTGTCCCAAATGCAGAGATGTCTTAATATCGAACATCCAGTCCCTTTTCCAATGCGTCTAATTGCTCAATCCTCCATCAATCCAACTTGTGCGTCTGAACCCGTCTGAACCCAGTCCTTCTGGAGGAATCACAGGATCTGGGGGTGGAATCCGTCTCGGTGTGCGAGGTGTCGCGGCTGCACCAGATGACTTTGACCGTGAAGTTACATAACTGAAAAAACCCCGGGAAACTGTTTACAAAGGAAGTGTTGTTATTGTTGTTTACGACTCCATGGGACTACAAACAGTGTTAACATCAAGACAAAGTACTGACTGCTCGTGTGTCCTTCGAGGCATTACACGGAATAATAAAACACGTTCTAAGAATATCGCCAATGCCTAGAATACTTTAAATGAAACTAATACATCTCACAAGATCAAAACTACAGTATGGAGAATAGAATAGAAAGCCTTTATTGTAGATATAAATATATGTTTGCGTTCACTCTACAGTGAGTGTGCATTTTTCTTTTATAATATTGACTAATAGCAATCAAGTTCAAATCAACATTATAATGTCCTTCTCATGTAAAACTGTAATCAGCATTTGAGTTGTAACACGACACCTCGGGACTTTAGATTTGAAATATGATCAGAAACCACAAGGTTTAGAGCAGAGCTTCATCTTCATCAGAGGACAGGCAGCATTATAAAACCCAACGTCAGAATGTCAAGAGATGAATAATCATTAAAGTTGTGTTTTGTATGGTTTACATTTCAATAAGTCCTACGTTTAAGCAAACTTTTGTAAGTTAATGTAATCGACAAAAGGGATTCAACCACTGTAAACGAATCAAAAGTTTAAATCTAAAAATGGAAATATGTGTTGTTGCTTCCAGCCTTAAGATTTTGTCTGTTTTGAGATCACTTCATTTATTAATAATTAAATACATACAAATAAGAATAAGTTGACATGAAAGCTTTAGCGCAAGTTCAATAAGGAAGACCGAACACGAGTCACTTACACGTCACTCTATGGCTCCCCTCCCCCCCTCATTAAATACGAGGGCGTCGCCCCTCAGCAGCCAATCGCTGCTCAGGCTACATTCCTTAAATGCCTGCTCTTCCTCCCTGTCAGTTGTCATGTCAGGTGACCACATGCAACCCGCCTCCACCCCTCTCGCCTCCACCCCCACCCCCACCCCTCCCGTCTCCTCCAGGACAAAGCTAACCTTCCTCCTTCAGACCGGTCCCACCTACTCACCACCACCACCAGTGTCTGGACCCCGAGCGGTTCTTTCCCTCCTGCAAACCGGGGCCGAACACCCTTCCATTCTCCTGTCGTATTATCATGGCAATCATTTCATTCATATGACGTGTAACAATAAATATGTATTCCTTACATCACGTCTCTCCGGTTTGAAATAAATTCAATGGAGTCCAACCCCAGTTTCAAAAGCTGTACTTTGCACCAGAACAAAACTGATAATACAATGAAAACTATAAAACAATGAACCAAGGTGTAGACATGATGTGATCTGTCGTTCACAATAAGGACACACGGCCGGTGAGCAAACAACACCCCTCCTTTATCGTTCCCTCAACAAACACGCCTTGAAACATGAATCCATCAGAGCGATGAGGTCCTGATGACAGCGAGCTGTGTCCTTTTGCACTAGGGATGCCAGCGATTATTCGATTATTCACTACAGTCTCCATAATCGAATATTATTTTTAAAAATCGATTTTATTTTTTTTTATTTTTTTTATTATTTATGTTTTATTTTTTTTTCTGGCTTAGTTTCAACCAAAATATATATATATATATGCTAATAATAGTAATAGTATTAATAATTGTCATTGGTCACACCACCAGTTTGTTTTACTGTAAACTTGGAGGAAGCCTGCGTGCAGAGCAGACTGCTGCTGCAGCTGCTACACACCGCCCCCCCCCCCCCCCCCCCCCCCCTCACACGTGCGACTAAAGATGAACAAAGCGGCAGGTAAAAAGAGTTCCTCCTCGTGGAACTACTTCGAACTTACAAGTCCAAAGGAAGTTAAATGCAAGCTCTGCGAAAAGACGTTGGTCTATCACAGCTCAACTCAACAATGCGTTGGCATTTGAGTGCGAAGCCAAAGAGGTTACAGAGAAAGACGCAGCACAGCCGGCCATTACCAACTTCACTTCAAGGCACTGGCTTGGAAGCCAGTATCCTCGAGATTGAGAAACGGCCAATGAGTCAGCGTCTCGTTAAATATTCATCTGCTCTCATTATGTTGTTCTCGTAACTCGCCAGGATTAAACTCCACGCCGATGACACCCTGGATTTATAACGAGGATAATGTGTATGACTCAGCCGTGCATTCACGATTCAAAGTCGATGAAATGGGTTAATCCCTTCTGACATGTCTGACATCAAATTGGTCCATGTTCTACTTTTGGTTACAGTATGTCACACGAGCAGAACATCTGAACGGACCTAAATGCAATTTTCCCGCTGATTTTTCCCCACTGGAATTATAACGGGAGGACTTGAGCGTGTGAATACACATGAATATGGACTAGGGAAGTGCTAAGCCAACCACTTTGTGTAATTACGCGCTGAAATACTCTAACAATGTGCAATGCATCAATCCATGAGGAGAAAACACATGTCAGAAAGCCAAATGTGTTTAAGGTCAGACATGTTGGAAACGTTGGAATGTCCCGACTCCCCTGAATATTCGATGGAGTCGGGAGAGTTGGGTTGTGATGGAGGAAACGGGTGTTTGTGTTTATAGCGGTTTCTGAGGGATTGTTAACATGCTCTACTTACTGTCAGCCTACAGAACAACGCAACATGTATTCGCTCTTCAGTGGAGAAAACAGGGCCGTCTTCTTTAAGATTGAAAACACTCGTCTGCTACTCGCACGTTCATTTTCAAGGTTTCATTGAGGCTCTGTCTCCTTTAAAGGACATGCACGACTAAGATACGTCAACAACTGGTTAACAAGTCCATGCTGTGACAGAACACATGTTGCGTCTGCATGACTTTGAGTTGCACCTCTCCCATTGGACGAAAAACACCCACCAACATCTGGCTTTTGTCTTCAGTGGGAGAGGTTACAATCAGCTTTCATTCCCAGGTCAAGAGTATTTATCGCCTCCGGAAACATGACTCTGGTGAACGTGCTAATTATCGCCCCCTTTCTGGTGCTTTATGAAAACCGTTGGAGCGAATATATGAGAACTAAAATCAAGGAATTGGACCTGCTGATTATCGTAAAACACACAAATTAAAACTTGACACAAAAATGAATCAAAACCGGGTTTCTTGATCTTTTCGCTGTTAGAAAAGTCACCAACTTAACTTCAAGTTTGAAAGAGAGACTCAATAAGTAAGAGGTATAAATAAGACGTTGAACATGAAATTAATTTGCACTTAACGTATATAATATCCTGCTTTATTTATATTTTGTTTACTGCAAATTGGTATTTCAACATTTATCATTTCCATTTTGAGATGTTTACATTTTAGAGTTGTTCATTTCAACTCTTTAATTGTCTCTTATGTGCAATGCCTCGTCTGTTCTGCTGCTGCAACGCAAACATTTCCCAAATTGGGATCAATAAAGTACTGATCTGATGAAAAGGCAAACTAGTCTGCTGGAAACAGGAAAGGACGATTTTCCTGCATCTAAAAAAGTTTATTTTATTGCACAACCAGTATCGAAGGGTGATATTTCTGACCTACACGTTTAGGTTCAACTTTTTAAAACATATTTGTAGTGTTTCTATAATTCCAATCTTCTGAAAGCGACCACCACACTGCGTTTCTGACCCACCCTTTGAGGTTCAACTTTTTAAAACATATTTGTAGTGTTTCTATAATTCCAATCTTCTGAAAGCGACCACCACACTGCGTTTCTGACCCACCCTTTGAGGTTCAACTTTATTAAACATATTTGTCCAAGAGAGCAGAAACGATGTTGGTGGACCCAAGACTCAGCGGCTTCTCACACATTCACTTTTTCTTAAACCATATAAGTCGTTATTTTCTTTGAGTTGGCTCGTTATCCCAGCACCTGGCCCGGCTACTGACAACTGGAGGGATGCTTATGGGTTCCCATTTCCACATGAAACAACAAAGAGGACATTTCAACCCCCCAACTAGAACATAAACACGCTTATCCTGTGCAAGCAAGAAATATGAACACGTTCAAAAGAGATTTGGAGAAGCCCTTTGAAAACAAACAGCTTTGAAGAGGAGAAATTCTAACTTGCTTTTCCTGTCGTGCTTCTCTCGACCGCTTCCTGCTTCTTTTAGGTGTTTATCCACGTGACGGCCATTTTGAGGATTATTCTCATATCAGTTCCTCCGAGGTAAAGAAGTGACAAAGGCAGAGGTGGGAAGTAACTAAGTACAAGTATCTCAAGTACTATACTTGAGATACTTGTACTTACATTTCCATTTTATTCTAATGTACTTCTACTCCACTACAGTTCAGAGGTACATGGTGTACTTTTACTCCACTACATGTATTTAATCCCTTTAGATACTTCACAGATGAGGATGAATGATGTGAAATATAATCAAGTGTTAAATCAGACTTTAGTTCCACCTGGAGTGAATCCACCAGCTACCCTGCAGTCTACAAAGTACTTCAGACTAGCTGCACCTCCACCAGCTACCCTGCAGTCTACAAAGTACTTCAGACTAGCTGCACCTTCACCAGCTTTGAGAACACTTTCATGATCAATCATTATAAAACACATCATATATATTATTCTGAAATGGACCAATCTGCACAACGACTACTTTTACTGTCGCTACTTTCACTATATTTTGATGAGAATACTTTTCTACTTTCACTTGAGGAACATTTTGAATGCAGGACTTTTACTGAAACATAGTATTCCTGCACTCTGGTACTTCTACTTTTACTCAAGTACAAGACCTGAATACTTTTATTCAAGTACAATATCTGAGTACTTCTACTTGTACTCAAGTACAAGGTCTGAGTACTTCTACTTTTACTCAAGTACAAGATCTGAGTACTTCCACTTTTACTCAAGTACAAGATCTGAGTACTTCTACCACCTCTGGACACAGGTTAGAGAAAGCCATAAGGTATAAGGTTGCCAGTTTGAATCTCAAAGCTTGTAATAAAGCCAGTGTGACCATTGCTAAAAACCACCGTCCCTGTTGTTTGGGCTGGACCTGTTGTTCGGGCTGGACCTGTTGTTTGGGCTGGACCTGATGTTCGGGCTGGACCTGTTGTTTGGGCTGGACCTGATGTTTGGGCTGGACCTGATGTTTGGGCTGGACCTGTTGTTTGGGCTGGACCTGTTGTTTGGGCTGGACTTGATGTTTGGGCTGGACCTGATGTTTGGGCTGGACCTGTTGTTTGGGCTGGACCTGTTGTTTGGGCTGGACCTGATGTTTGGGCTGGACTTGATGTTTGGGCTGGACCTGTTGTTTGGGCTGGACCTGATGTTTGGGCTGGACCTGATGTTTGGGCTGGACCTGATGTTCGGGCTGGACCTGATGTTTGGGCTGGACCTGATGTTTGGGCTGGACCTGATGTTCGGGCTGGACCTGATATTTGGGCTGGACCTGATGTTTGGGCTGATGTTTGGGCTGGACCTGATGTTTGGGCTGGACTTGATGTTTGGGCTGGACCTGTGAAGGCCTGACCCCCGTCCACTGATCCTGGATGACTCAAAATAAAAATCTCGTTTTGCATTTGTTTGTTTGAACGAGAATGCGCCCTCCAGCTGTTTTGAGTTTGCGGAACAAAGCTGAATGCTTGCTGGGCAGCTTCCTTGTTTTCTCATCATTGAGTCAAACCTGCAGCATCCACAGAAACACAAGGGCAGTGGGAGTTTGTGTATGTCATCAGGTCAGACATTTTAGTGGGGCGCTTCATGACCTCAAAGGGGACTGTTGAGCAAAGGACGTTTGTTATGTCACATATCTACTACTCTGGGGATGCGCATGCAGCAACACAACTCTGTGCACGCCCTCACACACACACCATCACTGCGTTGACCCCACAACAAACCCTGAATACCACCATCGTCTACTTCTGCTTATAAAACACTGCGATTGTCCTTCCCAGACGTTGTGAAGCCAGACCAGAGGAAATCCAGCTCGTGATTAGATAAGACCACGATATGTTCCTGTGTGAGAGTCAGAGGACTGTCTGCACAACGCTGTGAAGTATGCTATTATTAAAATGGTAGAACGGTTAGAAAAAAAGCGGGTAATATGGGACTGTCAGAATCAAGCTTGTAACCTCAAATGAATGAAGGTCCAAATGTTTTTTCAGTAGCACAATAGCTGCAGCATCCTTTTTGTGCAGGCTCCGTGCACAACGCCACATAATATACTTAAAAGAGAAATACAGAAAATACAAAGAGCAATAATCAAAGAGTCGCAACAAGCAGGAAACTGCAGGAAACCAGTTTCAGATTGAGCGAATGTCCCGTCTGTGACTCATCGTCACCGCGGCCAGAGCTCCAGCGCTGTCTGCAGCCAAAGCAAACTCACATGGGGAGTTTCAAATCCCAAGATAGAAGTGCGCAGGACTTTCGGCAGCTCCTGCTTAGCTGTGCTGAGTGGCTGTGGCTCTGAGGTAGAGCGGTCGGCGTCCAATCGGAGGTCTGTGGGTTTCGTCCCAGTCCTTCCAGTCAACAGGTCTGCAAACACGTATCTTGGGGCAAGACACTCAACCCCAAATGACTCCTGATGACATCGACTGTGTTCAACTACTAGATCTGAATGTAAAGGCTGGTGGGACGTCGTGTGTACATCAATATATAACTGTACATGTATTCATTTAGCAAGCAACGTCCATTAAGGGTACAGCACAAGCCGCCGTAGATCAAAGGAGGAAATAGGATATGATATCTAAGCATATTTAGTTTAAATACTGAACTACTGAACTACTGTACTCTGTGCGTGTGTGTGTGTGTGTGTGTGTGTGTGTGTGTGTGTGTGTGTGTGTGTGTGTGTGTGTGTGTGTGTGTGTGTGTGTGTGTGTACAGAAGTCAGTGTGTGCATAAGCGAGCGTGTTTAAGACATCACACACTTGTTTGCACAAATGTGTGAAAGCAAGAGTGGTAAATGTCCACATACATGCATTAGTTAAGCGCTGACGATGTGTACGTGTGTGTGTGTGTGTGTGTGTGTGTGTGTGTGTGTGTGTGTGTGTGTGTGTGTGTGTGTGTGTGTGTGTGTGTGTGTGGCTGGCAGTTGAGAGGCCAGCGCTGCCATGTGTTGCCCAGCTGTGCCATTTGTAGACTCGTAGCGGGGAACGGGCAGAATATAAATACTGTCTTCCCCTTTCTGCTTTTCTTCAGAAACACAACGGACGCCTTGTTGTAGGAAAAGAAAAAAGGGCATTTTTACCCTGAGAAACAAACTGCGAGGCGCTCGAATTAAAGCAGTATTTCAACGTGACCTATAACGGTTTCAAAGCGGGGAAAGTGGTGACACATGTAAGTAGGTTTTGGTCTTGTTTCAACAACGGTCCTTTGAGTTTAAAGTTCATTTTTTATACAATGTGGCCTCTTTAAGTTTGGCTTTTTGTGGAGGGAACCAGGGAGATGCTCCCAAGAGTCGGCAAGGACTCTTTAAAGTGACACTACATACTGATATACACCTGAACATCAGCAGGAGAGGACTCTTTAAAGTAGAGACACTACATACTGATATACACCTGAACATCAGCAGGAGAGGACTCTTTAAAGTAGAGACACTACATACTGATATACACCTGAACATCAGCAGGAGAGGACTCTTTAAAGTAGAGACACTACATACTGATATACACCTGAACATCAGCAGCAGAGGACTCTTTAAAGTAGAGACACTACATACTGATATACACCTGAACATCAGGAGGAGAGGACTCTTTAAAGTAGAGACACTACATACTGATATACACCTGAACATCAGCAGGAGAGGACTCTTTAAAGTAGAGACACTACATACTGATATACACCTGAACATCAGCAGGAGAGGACTCTTTAAAGTAGAGACACTACATACTGATATACACCTGAACATCAGCTGGAGAGGACTCTTTAAAGTAGAGACACTACATACTGATATACACCTGAACATCAGCAGGAGAGGACTCTTTAAAGTAGAGACACTACATACTGATATACACCTGAACATCAGCAGGAGGGGACTCTTTAAAGTAGAGACACAACATACTGATATACACCTGAACATCAGCAGGAGAGGACTCTTTAAAGTAGAGACACTACATACTGATATACACCTGAACATCAGCAGGAGAGGACTCTTTAAAGTAGAGACACTACATACTGATATACACCTGAACATCAGCAGGAGAGGACTCTTTAAAGTAGAGACACTACATACTGATATACACCTGAACATCAGCAGGAGAGGACTCTTTAAAGTAGAGACACTACATACTGATATACACCTGAACATCAGCAGGAGAGGACTCTTTAAAGTAGAGACACTACATACTGATATACACCTGAACATCAGCAGGAGAGGACTCTTTAAAGTAGAGACACTACATACTGATATACACCTGAACATCAGCAGGAGAGGACTCTTTAAAGTAGAGACTCTACATACTGATATACACCTGAACATCAGCAGGAGAGGACTCTTTAAAGTAGAGACTCTACATACTGATATACACCTGAACATCAGCAGGAGAGGACTCTTTAAAGTCTGCTAAAGCAATCTCAACACTGCTGCTTCCATTAAAAGCCAAACAAAGGGGAGGCTTTTATTGTGAAAGGATAAAACAGGAACTGGCAACATTACTGCAGGGCGTTTAATTCACTGTTTGCTCAACCTCTCTGCTCAGAGCTTCATAAACATTACACTTCCTGTCCCTGCTTCACAATTACAGCGTTCCACCGGGCGTCTATAGTTAGAGTTTCATTATGGAGCTGACGCCAAAGTCAACTCCAGGCAGAGTCACTTCAGGTAACAGCAGCTACACGGATAATATAAGTCATCTAAACGCTCTCCGGGTAAACATTACACCAACTTTTCTCTCAGCCGTTTTGAGAGAATCCAGCACGACATGTTCTCTATTCAATCAAAGTGAGATGTCCCACTAATCCCACAGATCTGAGTGTCGGAAACCAGCCTTGATGTCCAGGTATAAAATCCCTCTGACCCCTAAACTGCAGAGATAACCTCGTGGATTCTGGCTGCAGCCATTTCCCAGATTGAGTGTGAGATCTCTGGGACACGCTTCAACCATCAGAGCTTTTAACGTCCTTTAACGACTTATTTTGAAAAGTGTCAAGTCACTGAGTGCACTCGCAGAGACAGGCTAATAACTCTGGTGGCTCGGCCGTTGGAGAACTGGGTCAAGTGGCGAGGCGAGGGTTGAATTACAGGAGAATGACTTTGCAGTGCATGTGTAAACAAACTGGAAGAGTATATTCAATCACAGGAATGTTTAAAACACCGCATTCACACAGTCTTATGAAGTAAGGGTCCTCTGGGAGGGACTTCATGCTCATACTTCCAAGGAGAGGTCAGAAGTGATGTCCACTGCCACTGAAGTTTTAGCTCAACGACACTTTGACGTGGGACGGAACTAGCATCGAGATAATATTCAGGGGAACCAATCAACAAAAGAACCGGAAGAACCTGGACACACATCTGCGTTTCAAGTAGGGGTGGGCGATATGACGATATATATCGTCGTGACGATATTAGGTCTCCACGATATGCTTTTTCAGAGATATCGTATCTATCGTGAAAAAAAAAATAAGAAATTGAAAAAAAACTATAATTATTTTTTTTTTCCCTTCCGTTATGCTAAAGTCTTTTATTGCACTTCAAGTCTAAAGTTTACATTTGAATTGTTTGGCACTGACTTTTCCTCATTTATGTTTTACCCTCCTTTTCATGTTTATTGATGTTCACTGCTAGTGCTACCTCAGAAAGTTCATTGTTATACTGAGAAACTGCCTTGAAGCCATAACATGTTGAATTGTTCATTTCTGAAATAAAACCAGCTTGAAATGCTATTCTGGTCTGTTACTCCTTTTAGTTTCTGTTACCTTGTAGGTGCTTGTACTGTTAAGTAACTTGAAAAATAACCATACCAACCAACGACATGAAAAAATATCGTGATATATATCGTCTATCGTGATACTGCTTGAAAAATATCGTGATAATATATTTTTCAATATCGCCCACCCCTAGTTTCAAGATTGAAGCTAAAGTTGGATATTGGACAAAATATAACTATATGATCTGGATGGATGGCCGTGGTTCAAAGGCTGGATTCATTTGTGGTTTAGGAATAATTTGAAATGGAGTCAAGCTAAAAGGAATCCCCAGTTTAAGCCAGCAACCAAACAAAAACAAATCGTTTATTCATCCCTCAACTCCTCGTAGCATGACGACTAAATAGCTCAGTAAATCGCTTTAACAGTGCTCAGATATTACCACATTGTAGATCGACATCATGCTTGGATGAAAAAATACTATTCACAGCAAGGAAGGACCATCTAGTGCAGGGGTTCCCAACCTTTTTCCCAGAGAGCCCCCCCAAATGACTCCTGTTGGAAGTTTCCCCCCCCCCCACACACACAAGGTGGGGGGGGGGGGGGGGGAACCAGCGGTAATTAAAGTTGAAAAGTCTCAAAATGCTACAACTACTGTCACAAACTGGATGAATGTGAAGTATTTTTGTTAAAGGAGGATGAAAGCGTAATTAAGGAGCTGTTGGAGCGACTTTGATGGTTATTGGACTCAGGATTCATTCATTTGGATTCCCGCTGGATGAAGAAATTAAAGGACGGCGCGGAAGTGGAAATAATTCATAAAGGGATTAAACTGTTTAAAACACATGCTCAAAGTAAGCCGGATTTTGCCGATGTGTTTATGTGGATTCAAAAGTCGTAAATAATCTACAAAATGGAGGAGACCGATCTGATCGGAGCAACTGAGAAATAATCCATCTGAAACCGGCATGGACAATGACTGTTTTAAAAATGCGCTTATCCAGAAAAGCCCGGTTTGGACACTTTACGGGCAGAAGAAACATTTCTATCAAAGAAAGAATTATACATTTCTGTCTTTTTATGCCTTTAACTAACTAACTAACTAACTTGAATCTTTATTCAAATTAATTGATCAATTATTTTTTAGATTTCATTGTAATGTAGAGACAAGGCTTTTAGTGACAATCATGTATTGCTTTCCAATTATATGTAAAGAAAAATAATTAAAAACAAAAAAAAGTCTAAATATGAGGCCAAATCATCTGAGGCCCGGCGCCCCCCCTGCGATCTTTGGCGCCCCCCCCAAGGGCGGCGCCCCCCAGGTTGGGACCCACTGATCTAGTAGACGTCTAGATTTGGTAATGATTTCATTATATTATCGAGTTCTTCCAAGTAGTCAAAACAGGGTCTATTTGGGGGCTGATTTGGACTTTTACCCTTATCTAAAGTCCCTTATCTTCAGTGTCAATGTTTGAGTGTTCCCATTCAAGATAACCTTGAGAACTCGTCCTCATACTGTACGTGTTGTCCTAAAGAGTTCATGTAGAATCAAGAGTTCTGTTATACTTGTTTCAACAACTTATCGATGACTGCTTTGGCCGGTAACCATACAGACAAGGACATACTACAAAGACAGGAGATGAACGTTGCCTGCACATCTTCAAAAACGTTCCCCAGTTTTAACCCAAGGCGTCTAGACTTTTTTTTACTGCAACACCATCAGTACTTCCTGGAACCCCTCTTAACTTTGAGCAAATGCATTTCCTGCAGCAGACGCGTGTTCGAAAGCTCTTATCTGAATACATATCGTCGTCTTGAGCATTGAAACGGCACTAACGGTTAATGGACTTCATGAATCAAGCGTGAACCTGAAGAGAGACGCCGTTCTGATTGCCTTTTTGGCTCCATGTTGCGGCAAAAACAAAATCAATCTGCTCGTTAAATCTGATCAACTTTTTTCATAATGGCCAGAAAAAAAACTCTGAGGAGCCTCTAGAGGAGAAGCACTCTTGCAAGGCAACAGCATGGCACGAGCAGCAGCCGATAATTACTGGAAATGGAAGTTTGGTTTTTCGGGTTGTGCCCAGCCTGCATTTTTACGAGGTGTGTGTGTGTGTGTGTGTGTGTGTGTGTGTGTGTGTGTGTGTGTGTGTGTGTGTGTGTGTGTGTGTGTGTGTGTGTGTGTGTGTGTGTGTGTGTGTGTGTGTGTGTGTGTGTGTGTGTGTGTGTGTGTGTGTGTGTGTGTGTGTGTGTGTGCATACGGGGGTTTCCAGGAAGCTGCTGTCAACAGAGTCCAAGATCAGATAACCCTCCTCCTACCTCTCTCCCAGATATGATCAGAAACAGAGCTGCATGTCTCCGAGGCAATAACTGACGTCCTTCGTGGGTTAGAATCACAATGGCTGTGCGTCTCTTCCTACGGTCTCTTCACGGTGTATTTCACAGGGAAAGTTGGCTTTTTTTAACATGGTCCAGCTTTATGTTAAGGTCATTTAGAGCAGTATAATAATAATAATAATAATAATAATAATAATAATAATAATAATAATAATAATACATTCTATTTTTAGGCGTCTTTCATGACACCCAAGGACACCGTACGATTTAAAAAAAAAAAAATAACCTAATAATAAAAAAAAAAACTAAATTAAAAATTTAAAAAAATTATTTATTTGTTCTGTCTTTGTATACATGTATGTATGTAGGTAGGTACGTGTATGTATGTGCATGTGAACATGTGGGTATACATATGAGTATATGGGTACAAGTATTACTGTTACTATTCTTTATTCCCTTATCTATACATTTTCTTTTAATATTATCTATATTACTTTACTTTTACCTATACAGGTATCTATCTTATTTAGTTATTTATTTTACTAGCTAGGACCGGGAGGGAGGGAAAGGGGAAAAATAAATAAAAATATTGACTGTATAAATGTAAACTCATTGTGCCTGACTCAATAAAAAAAGTATTAAAAAAAAAAAAATAAAATAAAAGCTAACAAGATAAAAACACAAACAGTAAATTATGGAGGAGACAGTCAAGTGGACACAAATGGAACATATAGATACAAGAACTCTTGAGTAAGTCGGAGACAGACCTTCTAAAAAATGGTTTCCCCAACCTTGAAATGAGCAGGTATATTTACTGCCTTCATGGCATTGTTGGGACTGATTACGTTCCCCCTCTGCCAACCAGTGATTGGCGTCTAGCTTCATTCATACCGCTAACGCCCGACTCGCAACCCAACAGCTGGTTTCCCCTTGTTGTAATCTGGGGTCACTTCAACCATGAAGAAGAACCCACCAGAAACTGGACTCGCTGTATGCAAACATCAAGGACGCCGTTTAGTTTTAATTGATAACACATTGTCCAAACCTTATTTCCCCGCAGGATGAATAAAGTACTTCAATTGTGCTTTTTTTACTCTTGGCAACCAATCGATGTGCTTCCAAACGCAAGCCAGCATTCACACCAATCAGAGGCGCTATGTGCTTATCGGAGGTGATGAATATTCACACTCACGCACACACTGCCGGCACAACCAACAGCAGCAATTCATGGTTCCTTTCCTCTCCCGAAGCCACTTCAATATGCAGGACCACCGACCGTCTGATTGGTCGACGACCACTCAACCTTAACGGCCAACCCAAAGAAAGTAAAGGATTAAGAGACATCTACCCACACTCAACACGCTCTGGACACTGTTCTCAGCTCTTATGGAAACATATCAGTTACATGTATGACCAGACTTTACACACATGTGTGCCTGGAAAGAGGATTTGTTCTGCCCTCCTGGAGACTGTGAAAAGTGAGAATAGCTTCCTCCCTGCAGGTGCTTCTATTAAATCATTACATCGGTTTGTGGGCCAGGTGTTTGTGGACGGTTATTTTGAGGGCAAGGTGTGTGTGTGTGTGTGTGTGTGTGTGTGTGTGTGTGTGTGTGTGTGTGTGTGTGTGTGTCAAGTGTAAACCTCCCTCAGGTGTGTGTGAATCATAAACCACAACATACCAAACAGCCTCGTTAGGTCGGCTGCTCGTTTCTTTTGACGGGTGTGTGTTTGACTGGCTTGCTGCGACAGAAGCCCATTTCTACCTTAATGATTTGTCGACATTAGATAAGTTGCTTTCTGATGATTTGATTCGCCAAAGATTAAAACGAGTAAACGATTAACATAAAAGCATTTGCTAACCATTTAAGAATGTATTGGTTAGTTGGTTTATTGAGCAAACATGTCGTTTCTTTCCTATTTCCCGTTTCTAAAATATGAGGATTTTATGCTTTTATCTCTCTTTTTAAAACAGAGTCATTTGAAGAAAAGACGACGAGAGGACAAAATGAAAACAAAGTGTGTACTTGTATTAGTTTGTTAATCAACATTGGGCAGCTCCTTTGTGGCAGAAATACTCCATTATTGTAACATAAGGTAAAAAACTCTGACACACACCTGGGCTGAGGACACACTCCCTCCTCTGCTCTCTGAGTGGCTCCTCGTCACGGAGCGTAAATCAAACCGGGTCAGATTGAAAACCGTCAGGTTTCCTGTTTTTAATTGAGCGTTTCAGCAGCGGGGGGGCGTGGAGCAGCAGCACTCTGAGGGATTAGTGTCAGGGCAACGTCTCACATGCAAACCTGTTTCACTGGATTATGAAATATTGCATCGGCAGCCACTGAAGCGAGGAATGATCTCCTGCCGAGCACCGGTTCCCACAGGGCGCTACACAGTGTGCTCAGATCGGTGGACACACAGGAGGAGAGACGGTGTTTAATAGGGCTGCTCAATTAATCGTATTTTAATCGCGATTACGATTATGGCTTGCAACGATTTCGAAAACAACGTAATCGAAATAAAACGAATATTTTTTTTTTTTTTTTGCGAGCCATAATCGTAATCGCGATTAAAATACGATTAATCGAGCAGCCCAATCTGAAATGACTAGGTTTCACAGCAGATCTGCAGAAACATCAGAAGGAGTTATGTGATCACATAAGCCAATACAACTTATATTTTAGGTAAGTTTCCAGAGATGTTAGCCTTTGCAGACCATTTACATGCACACAAAGCTACTGCAGGAAACCCCACCCATCTGAAAAGGGCCCCTTATCAGTGAACAGGGATTCCTGACTGAACCAGGAACCCTTCAATAGAAGCCATAAAGTCACGACAGCTGAACCGACTCCATAGAAACAGAGCAAAACCTGGAGACAGTGACGTGTGCAAGGACCTCCTCCAGACCGGTTAAAGACTTATAAAACGACCATTGACGTCCTCTTTAAATACCCAGGATATAGAAGCATGCATGCCGTCCACGCGTCCTGCAGCTCCTTCTGAACACATGTGCAGGGGGTTGGAGGGAGAGGGGGAGGTTAGGAAGTGTTTCGATCCAGAGGAATGTTTGGAGGCTCCCGGCAGGAAGTGAAGGCTTTAAGGAAATCCAGAGGAGGGAATAAAGGAGGCAGAGGAAGGTGATGGAAGAGGAGAGGACACAAAGACTAATGGATGGAGGGGGAGAAAGAGCGGGAAGGAAAACAGAGCGATGATTTACTGACCTGTGGATTCAAGGAGTGAAAGATGCACCCTGATGAAGACTACATGTCATGGAGTAATAGCTTTAATATGTTCAGGGGCTAGATCCATTTCTTGCTTCAACACATTTATTTTGAACGATGATAACGTCTGACATTTAGATTGGAAAACTAGGAACCACACACACTCTTTTTTACGTCAATTCATTGAATAAAAAAGTGCAAATTCAGGTCCATTGCCTTGTCCACATGATGCTATAACAAAAATAATTTCCCAATGTGGGATCAGTAAGGAATATATCACCTCTGGTTTCAGACAGAGGGTGAGAAGAGGTATGAGACACAGAGCGTTTTGAACATTAAAGCATCAACACATGATTATAAGATCCCAACGTGAAGTTATTTAGTGCAGTGGTTCCCAAACGGTGTGCCGCGGCACACTGGTGTGCCGTGAGGCAAGTCCGGGTGTGCCGTGGGATTTTGTGACAACCATACGTTATTATTGCAATATACAACTACATAAAAATAATTATTTTTTAAATGTACTATATCAGTACTTTGTAGGTTTATATGTACGTAATCTGCGCGACTTGCGCGTCCACATCTCCACGTGCAGTGCTGCATAAACATGGCTGAGTCAGCGATAACTCTCGAGGGGTGGAGGTATGTCCATTATTTTGAGTTCATCCGAAGAATAGACAGGAAGTGACGGTGAGGTGCAAACTGTGTCCGGGCCAGAAGCTGTTATCCACTGCTGTGAACACCATGTCAAACCTCAACAAGCACCTGCAAAGAACACATGCTAAGGTGGAGCTACCGCACACGCTATTTGTTGTTTGTTTATATCACAGTCTGTTCTTCTTCTCTGTCTTCCGGTTGTTGCCTGTTTTGAATGACGAATACACACTACCGCCGCCTGCTGGTAAGGAGAGTTATTGCCACTCACGCATGCGCAGTTCGTACGTGCTCAGCTGAAGTCTTTGCGGTGTCTGGTTCCAGTGCAACACATGGCCAACACGCAGGAGAACACGCCGACGCAACAGAGTGATCAGAGATAGACTGCGCAAAATATACAGATAGTAGGAGACAGAGAACAGCCATGGTCAGATAGCAGGAGACAGAGGACAGCCATGGTCAGATAGGAAAACATTCAGGATCTGGATCAGTCTTATGCGACAATGGAAACTGAACTAAAGAGAACATTTGAAACTTTAGCAGTCTGCGTGATCTGCCTGCAGGGTAGGGCTGTGCAATTTAATCGATCTTGCGATATATATCGATATTTAATTTTCCGAGAAAGTATCGATATTTCAGCCGCGGGTATCGATACATTAAGTCTGATAACTGTGTTCGTTATACTCGCGTCCAGGAGAGAAGCTTTAAAAAGGAGACTAAGTGAGTCTCTGAGAATGTTCAAATGTATACTTTAATTAATAAAAAGCGCGGTAATGTTACAAGCAGAAGATGGTTCAGTCAGAAAACAGCTGTTCTGGCTCTCGTGAGCGAAGGGAAGAGAGCGAGCTCCACCTTTCCAGCTGTTAAATACCCTCTGCTGAATCCTCCCTGCGGGCCGGTTGGCGCTGCTGGGGATCGGCCCTCCACGTCTCCAATGTTCGTTGTTGCGCATTACAGAGGATTCAGACATTGCACATTAAATATATAACTAAACACGCCTTTTCTCGTCCTTATCTCTTTCATGACTTTTCATTTAATACATTTTAAACGCTGTAATCAATACTCCAAAAATACCTCACGGCTGGTTTCATTTCCGGTAGTTCCGAATGTTGTGTCATGCTACCCACGTCTGTAAACAAACGTATTCAAATAAACTGTACCTTCATTTAATATTCAGCAATAATAATATCTCGACGTCTATAGTTGTAGTGTTGAAATCAGTAGGTTTCGGTGTGCAACACTCCGTGTCATATCGCTACTAAATTCACCTCTATAGGAAATTGTATATTAGCCACATGCTAAATGCTAACCGGAGATGAAGGATTTTCAGAATAAAAGCTCAACAACTGGTTGTGCACAACAACTTCTGGTTTTTCAGTATAAAACAGCATTTAAACTGACGGTATGTTTATGGTACTTTATGCCATCAAAACATCGATTTTAATTTCTAACAAGTCCCATTCAAATCCCCCGTGTTCCGCCACCTGCTGCACCTTTTCATTCTCCATTCTCCATCGTGATACTGCACTTTACAGCTAGAGTTTGCACTGTGTCAATAAATGAAACTAATTTTCTCACCACATCTTTTGATTAATTTTGTCCAGTATTTGCAAGCTGGAGACTCTCTGTCAGAGCCATATATTGTATAATGGATGCTTTCAGTTTTCAGTTGAATTAATTCAATCCAAGTCAATGGAACACTCACAAGATGTCACCAAAATCCCACTGTCCGTTTAAAATCTTTCAGAAAATGATATAAGTGTATCGGATTATATCGAATCGTATCGAATCGTATCGTTGGCTGAATATCGTGATATATATCGTATCGTTGGCTGAATATCGTGTATCGTATCGTATCGTGAGATTAGTGTATCGCCACAGCCCTACTGCAGGGAGGGGCGGGCCGGCCCTGCGAGTAAAGTAACGAGTAAAGTAACGAGTTACTCTCTACATAAAGTAACGAAGTTGTGTAATATATTACTTTTTTTAAAAGTAATACGTAATATGTAATATATTACTTTTTTTTAGTAACGACCCCATCTCTGCTGAAATGTTACATTTATAATTTGTAGTTCAGGACCATGGACAATGCAGCTTCCTTGCATTGACAGTTCTCTGTGCTGAATTTCCTTTGTCTCATTTTTAATGTTGTGACCTGTCTGGTTTAAATGAGTGTGTTGCTGCTTTGATGAAGCCTAATTTGATAACGTTTCAAATTAATTTCTGAAATATTTCGTTAATAAATATTTCATGAGTAATATAGTTGTCTTTGTCACATTTTATTTGGCATTTGTAAATAATTATGCACATTTACAGATATTTTACATGATATGAGTGATAACACGTGTTATCAGAGCTATTTTGCACAATAGGTGAGCCTTGAGATTTTTACTTGTCCTTTGGTGTACAACAAGTTTGGGAACCACTGATTTAGTGAATTTAAAAAGAAAAGAAATAAAAGCGTTCGTCATCAAATGATCCGAAATACATTGTGTTTTTTTCGACTATAATTACAAACAAATAACCCCAACATTTTTTAAACTGCTGGATTACTTTGCCTACAATGCCAGGTCTCTCAGATGTGCTGGGAATGCAACGGAAAACGTGGCGCTTTTAGTTTTTAGTAATCCATATTCCCGGGAACCATTCAGTCAGAAAGGGCCATAAAACCATTTATTATAAAATGGTTTTAACAACATTTCTGTCAATCCCTTAAAACCTAATAAAACTAATCGTGAGGCGCGTTGGGAAGAGGTCAGAGGTCAGGATCAGAGTCCCACTCCTGCTTTACCACCAGGCTGCAGCTATTACAATCATCCATTTAAATAGAGCCGGCTGCCAAAGAAAGGGAATAAAAATAAATAGGTTTCCTGTCTGGAGCTGCAGACTTTCTGTAATTTCCCAGTCCCAGTCCCCCCCCCCCCTCCCAGTATATGCAGTGGTTTGACAGCTCTAAGACGGAGGGCAGGCGGCGCTGGATCTCATCCAGAGAGTCTGAAGGTGTCGTTTCAGCCGCAGCGGTAAAAAGCTTCCAACTCCCTACAAGCAGCTCTGGAACAAAGCGTTTTCGTTGCAAACCCAATGAAGTGTTTGAAGGCAGGAAGGCGAGACAGCACCCCCCGATTTACTTAAGAGGCCTTTGGGGGGTGTTCCCTCTCCTGCAGTGTGTTCTAGGTTTGAGTGCATGTCAACGGTGTTTCTGGGGCAGTTTTCACAGTAAGGAACGAACCTTTAAGCCCATTCACATTCATTGTTTTGGTGTCACACGTTTGGCCAAATTGCATCGTCATTTTTGCCTTTTTTCGACTAAGACTATTGGGTCTGAAAAACGGATTCCTCAGAATCTCATTGGTCCCTCGTCAAGGTGACTTAACTTTGTGAAGAGATGCCAGAAGCCCTGTTCACTTGTGACGCCTTTCTCCTTTACTTTGTGACTCTCAAGGTCTCTCTCTCTTGATCTTCACTGACTCTCAAGGTCTCTCTCTCTTGATCTTCACTGACTCTCAAGGTCCTCTTGTGAAGAAACTAAATACAACAGCCTTGAAGCCATGAGCTCCTCCTTAATGAAGGGTATAACAATGGAAGGGTGTTCGTTAGAGATGTCCCGATCCGATCGGCTCCGATCCCCGATCACGTGATTTTCAAAAGATCGGGGATCGGGAGAAAAAAATCGGGGATCGGGATTTTTTTTTTTTTTTTTTATAAATTCTTTTTTTTTAATGTTATGTTACAAAACAAAAATGACCATGTTCACGTCTTAAAGTCATCCTGAGGACTTAGTTTTGGTTTAAAATTACACAACATCATGTATGTGTTGCTTTCTTTGGGCTTGTTTTCAGACCTGGTTGCTTATTTCTCTGAAATCTGGCAAGTGGGCGCAGTGTCTAATAGTAGCAGTAAGCTAACGAGAGGCTACGTCCAGCTGGTGACTCGGGAGTCGGGACAGAGAAAATGTCAGGAGTTTGGAAGTATTATAAAGCTGAAAGCGAAGGCAGTGTAACAGCCAGATGCAATGTTTGCAAGGCAGAGGTTCCGCGTGGTGGAAAGAACAGAGCTACGTTCAACACGACCAATCTAATACGCCACCTGAGAAACAAACAACAACAACACGGCGAGTACACAGCGGCCACTCGGGGAACGGCACTGAAACAACCGACACTTTCAAAAGGGAAGAGAAACTGCCCCAGAACAGAGAAAAGGCCAAACAATAACAGCCAAGATAGCTGAACTCATCGCGTTGGATGACCAGCCGTTATCGGTTACCTTTTTTCTCTCTTAATGCATTGCATAAAGATCGGATCGGGAAAAATCGGTATCGGCAGATTGTCAAAATCAAATGATCGGAAGCAAAAAAAGGTGATCGGGAGCAAAAAAAGGTGATCGGGACATCCCTACTTGCGACGCCTTTCTTTCCTTTACTTTGTGACTCGCAGTGGATTCTGCACACTTGATCTTCACTGACTCTCAAGGTCTCTCTCTCTTGATCTTCACTGACTCAAGGTCTCTCTCTCTTGATCTTCACTGACTCAAGGTCTCTCTCTCTTGATCTTCACTGACTCAAGGTCTCTCTCTCTTGATCTTCACTGACTCTCAAGGTCTCTCTCTCTTGATCTTCACTGACTCAAGGTCTCTCTCTTGATCTTCACTGACTCAAGGTCTCTCTCTCTTGATCTTCACTGACTCAAGGTCTCTCTCTCTTGATCTTCACTGACTCAAGGTCTCTCTCTCTTGATCTTCACTGACTCAAGGTCTCTCTCTCTTGATCTTCACTGACTCTCAAGGTCTCTCTCTTGATCTTCACTGACTCTCAAGGTCCTCTTGTGAAGAAACTAAAAACAGCAGCCTTGAAGCCATGAGCTCCTCCTTAGTGAAGGGTATAACAATGGAAGGGTGTTCGTTGCCACAGGTGAATTAAATATTGACAATTATAACTTTAAAAGTGAAACTCATGACCAACTGTTTCGAAGTGTGCACGACGGTTCAACCATTTTGTTCTGGACATATTCGACTACGACTTACGGTAACATTAGAGGACACATTTTAAAAGTGCACGCCCACATACTTTTGGCTATATCGTGCATCTACAAATTGTAGGCATTGCCCTGTTTAGCCGTTTCTTCTTCCGTTCTCTTTCCACGAGGACAGACGTCTCTACAGGGAATGAAAAGCAGATTCCTCGGACTCGTCAAGGTGACCTGAAGAAATCCTAAAAAGCTTCAGACTGAGCAACGACTCGGCTGGACGTAGAACTCGGTCGTCCTACGTCCGCGGTGCACGAAACAACAAATCTGCAAGCAGTTTAAATTCCTCTCCGCTCCACGGGAGTCAGGTTTCATCTTCAGAGCGAGCCAGGAGCCGCAGAGGGAGGGAACGAAGCCGTTTCAGATGAGGTTTGTTGCGGTGAGCCCATTGCCGTCTGTGATCGGCACGCCTTATGGCTTTAAGGAGAAACGCAGGGAGGAGGGAAGGAAGGAAGGAAGGATAAGAGGTTTCTCGACTGGAGTCTTGAAACCACGTTCAGGGCTGCAGAGTCTCACAGGCGTATTTCAGAAGTGTATCCGTCTGTGAGACTTCATCACAAGCATGACGAAGAAGGCCTTGACACCGAATACAAAGAAAGACTACGAGGTTTCTGGACTTGAATCTACAAAGCTATGTTTACGGTGGCAGGAAACAGATTCTCACAGGCGTATTGAAGAAGCAAATCTGTCTGTGGGACTTCAGAACAAGCATGAGAAGACGTTTCAACACACTGCCAAGACGCCAGCCCCCGTAAGCTTCATGTTTGCTGATCATTTATCTTCATTCTCCAACAGAAAAACTCAAATTATGAAAAGCTCTGCCAATTTGGAGCCAAGTAAACTGCTGTTGCTGCCAGATGGAAACACGGGCTTCTGGTCTATTGGGCAGACATGGAAGAAGTATTCAGATCCTTTACTCAAGTACAAGGACACTCCAAAGGACTAACTACGTTAAGTTCTGCTTTGGAAATGTTCATTAGAAGTAAGTCAATATTCCATGTGTACAGTGACTGTGTAAACTCAGGTCTCCTTTGTGTTATCAGTGTGTGATGAAAACCAGCTCACACACATCCCTGCACAGCAACACCTGAGGGCATGCTGCTCTCTGATTGGTGGAGAGGTGAAGACACGCCCACCAGTTCAAATAAAAACAAACCCTGTAACCGTCAGTCTGTAGGCTCCACACACACACACACACACACACACACACACACACACACACACACACACACACACACACACACACACACACACACACACACACACACACACACCACACACACACACACACACACACACACACACACACACACACACACCACACACACACACACACACACACACACACACACACACACACACACACACACACACACACACACACACACACACACACACACACACACACACACACACACACACACACACACACACACACACTATATTAACCAATCAGAGACCAGAATTTTTAACCCGAATGAAAGCTGCCTCGTCCTGCAGTCTGGGAGAATTTGAGGGTTTCAAAATGGAATTTAAAATGGTTCTTCCACTCTGCAGAAGGCTTTTATTTATGTTGCTGATTCAATGTGAAGGGGTGACATAGCTGTACCCACCATAAAGTCAGTAAAGTATTTCTGAGGTGTATCCAACGTCACGTTTAGCGAGCAGACATTTGGACATTGGCGAAGGCGGCTTTCCTCTCCACCCACTTCTTCTTCTCCTCCTCCGAGAGAGAGCAGTCAAACATATCTTCTGTCGAGGAGACATTTCTATAACTCAATATCACAAATGGAAACAGGAAGATGAACAGAAGAAGGTGTGTATAAGTATCTTTATTTGAACAATGTAATCAAACATTGCCCCCCGTTGCCCCCGATAGGCTGATCTCTGTATGTATAACATCCTGCATACGGCCATGGGTGATTGATACATGCGGCCACATAGACACATACTAGATGTTTTGAGCCAGCAGGATATCGATCAACAATTGCTTCTAATTTCACCAAATCGACTGATGATCGATCTCCAATGACGTTGTAGTCGCTCGCCTGCTGCTGACCATCGGATTTGGGCTCCTAGTTTTGATCCAAACCCTTACCGCCAGTCAAACGGCAGCGGATACTTCCCCCCCAAACGGGCGGGGACAAGACACAGAGGGAGGGTACCCAACGTGTGCGGCTTCACACTTTAGATAAAGCCTTTTCGCAGTGAGTCTCTTCCACTCTTCACCGGGGAAGGACATCCAGTGATTGTGTTTTTCTTTGCAGAGGAGAACCGCTGCCTCTGAAGGAAGCGAGCGGCAGCTGATGGAGGCAGTCTGACTCTATTTATAGAGGCGCTCTGACTTCAGACTGTTGTGTCTGCAGCGGTCATTAGAGAGCAGTCCGTCCACCGTGCTGCCTCTGAGGGCCTGGGCGGCGCCTCGAAGACAGAGCGGTGTTCAACATGTTGGGAAAACCTCACTTTCACTGGATCAGAATCAGAAGCAGCACGAGACGGAGAAACCGAGACGTGGGTTTTAGTTTCAAGTCCTGCAAACAACACCTTTGCACTCGTCACTAACCAGCATGCATTTGAAAGTCTGTAAACTGACTGTATTCATATATTTCCCTCTGACTCACTTTCTACCCGGTCCGTTAGCTCCACTGAAGACATCTGAAGAAACGCATCAGAGCCGTTAACACTAGGGTTGCCAGAAACTGTTATTAAGTATTATTAGCATATATATATTTATATATATTTTGGTTGAAACTAAGCAAGAAAAAAAAAAAAAACATAAATAACAACAACAAAAAAATATATATATATAAAATCGATTTTTAAAAATAATATTCGATTATGGAGACTGTAGCGAATATTCGAATAATCGCTGGCATCCCTAGTTAACACAGACGTAGTTGGTGTTACCCTGGCTGCACGACAGTTGGGAAGAAGCTTCAGGAACATTTCAATAACAACCCAAGCGTATTTTGATTGACGTTGAATTGCACGAAAAAGTAGTCATAATTTACGTTTTTTAAATTTGACCTGGAGTCACGATAACAAAATACAAATAAAGACGATAATGTTGATATATTTAATCACAACGACTAAGTTACGTTAGTTAGTAAAAACTAAATAAACAGAAATGTATTTTTTGCAAATTAAGAATAGAATAGAATTCCTTTATTGTCTTCGCACCAGGTACAACGACATTTAAAAAAGCAATCCTCGATTTCCACATAAAACGAATAAATATATTATCTATATAAACATATACACATGCTCACACATGCCCGCACATTATTTAAATACAGTTTACAATATCAAAATAATATGCGGGCATGTTTAATGTGTATATGTTTATATAGACATTAAACAAAAAACTAAACTAAATTAACCCTTTAAGAACGTATAACATATTTAAGTCTATAATTTAGAGTTGAGAGCAGGCAGTAAAAGGAATCTGCCTGCTAACACCAGTGCAGATATGAACACAAAGCACTTGTTGACATTAAATATACCCATGATGCATTGGGGGTGAGTTTGCACAGACAGTGAGGAGTGTTTTCTCAGGTTATCCACAGAGGCTCTTCCTCCAAAGCGTCTTCAGAGTAAATATGAAACAGACTCGTCTCAAACGGCTGATGCCCTTTCCCTTAAAGACTGGGCTCTTTGTCTGCGCTGAGATTAGCTGGCAGATATAGAGCAAGGCAGGACGACATTCGAGACGACTGAGCACGCCTGCCTGCGTCTGGCTCTCACAGATACCCCCCCTTTTCTTCCTCTCAGACTGCAGCTCAGCAGCCAGATGTAGCTCCGCTGCTTCTGTTTGTTTTACCCCAACGCTCCCGTGAGCTCGGCGACCTTCGGCCCCGAAAGCCTCGCTGGGGTTTGAAAAAGCACGAGAACCAATGAGACGACGGCGATCTCTAAAGACCAGGAAGCAGGACGTTTGTTATCAGCTGTGTAACCGTCACACCTCCACCTGATAGTCTGCACGACAGAAAAGTCCACAAGCGTTTTATGACAGACTTGTAGTATCGTCCCCACACAGAGAAACGGCCGGATTCCAACTTCCACATGTTGGGAAATGTGTACAATTGCCATGAGTTGCATTAAGAAGCATATGCAGAAAATAGTTTGACTGATTTGGTCCATGTTGTTGTGTTGTTGTTGAGGTTATTGAGGACATTTCTGACATTTTAAGGATAAGAAATGGCAGTTTTGGGTTTTCTGAAACTTTAAAATCGACCCAAAAAGCATCAAAATCAGCCCACAGAGAGCGAATATGGCCACTTTCTGGTTAAAACAAAGCAATATTTGATCCTGAAATCGTCAGACATCCTTAATAACGCCCAAACCCACTCTAAAAGTGTCCAAATCAGTCAAGCCATTGTTATAGCAAGTGTCTGGATATGCTATATAATGCAACTTGTGCTTATTATGCAACATGTCCGGGTTCCCAAGAGGACTCGATGAGCTGGCAAACAGACTATGGAGAGAAACCGGTTAAAGGGCCTTCAGGTTTTGCCTGTCAGCGGTTTCACGGCTGCTCAGACGAGAAGCAGATGTCTCGAAGGCTCGGAGTCTCTACGGGAAACATGGAGGAGTGACTCAGTCCGTTACCTGCAGAGAGGCGTGGAGCCTGAAGTCGGATCCAACCGCATTTAGAGCCTATTCGCCGTGAGTCACAGAGATCTACACACCTATTCAAGACCAGTGGAGAAAGTATTCAGATGGGAAAAGTACTCCTAGATTGATCAAAGTACTCTGTAACAAGTTAAAGTCCTGCATTGGAAATGTTACTTAAGTTAAAGTATAATCAGCTAAATGTGACAAACTACCAAAGTACAATATCTCACTTTGAATCAAAATGAGTTGAAGTATCAAGTGGCATCAAAGGAAAGTATACCTCGAATATGCACAATAAGTACACAACTTGAGTAGATGTACTTTTGTATTTACTATCAAGGTTGTTGCACATTATAAACCCAACTGAACCACATGTTGATGTATCTATCGAGAACACACACCGCACATCGTTACGAGGCTGACAACAAGATTTCTTAGGAAATGAAATGTGTTGTTCGTAGAGACAGCCGTATAATAATCAGCAACCAAAGGTTCCAGCATGACTCGCGAAGAGATACACCTTTAAAACCATCGACACGTTTTCCTGTTGAACTTATGCTCAGATCAGAAACATTAAAATGTCCATCATCAGTCCCGAAGCCAGAACTAAAGTCTTCAAAAGGTCTTTTTCCAAACAACCAAAAGATAGATATCAAAAGACAAGATAAAAGCAGAGCAATCCTCACCATGACCAAAGGGATGTTCAGATGTTTTGCTTCAACATCAGAAGACCTTAGATGTCCATCAACACTTCCTAAACCCCGAGCTGAAGTCTTCAAATGTCCGGTTCTTTCCAACAAACTGGAGTCTAATGGCGCTTTTCCACTGCAGGGCCTCGCAGGGCTTAGTACGGTATGGTTAGGCCAGGCTCACTTTATGCTGCGTTTCCATTACAGTTTACCAACCGGGGCAGTAACTATAGTAACGCAGTGTAGGCGGGGCGATCGGCTGCGTAAAACTGCCGTGACGTCATCTTCAAAACACAGCCGTTAGCCGTTAGCACTCAGAGCTCTCAGCTCCTCATATCTGTTCAGAAACTAGACAGAAGTGAAACAAGTACAAACCACAGACTGCCTGTGTCATGGCGGATACAGTCGCTGCTTTATTTATGTCTGTAGGCCGTTGTTGTGACGGTCGGAGCATATATAACGTTAGCTTAGCTGATCTCCATTCAGAAAACACGCATTCTAAAGGGTGTTTCTCTGCCGTCTGTCTGCAGACTCGTCAAAGCATTAACTCATGGTTCTTACTAACCGGTATCAGTATGTTGTTACTTCGGCATCATTTAGAAACGTGTGTTACAATTAAATCAAATATGTTCATGTTGTTGTAGTCGTAGCCCCTTGCCAGCGATTCTCTCCGACCAGTCGAGAGTGTTTACGTCACTTCAGTCCGGTTGTTGGCTCGGAAAGAACCTCGATTTTTTTCGGGCCAGAAAAAAGGTGAGAAAGTAGCCGGAACCAGCCCTAGTGGAAAAGCAAAAAAAAGCGTGCCGCGTTTGGCCCAGCGCGCTGCAGTGGACAAGCGCCGTAATACCGACAGAGAAAGAAACAAGTCCTCTCAATTCAGAAGCTGAAACTCGGAGAAGCTTAAAGACGAGTTTAGAAACTAACAAATCATCAAAGAAGTCCAGTCGTGAAGTTCCACGTGGAAAACCATTGGGGGGACAACCGGTGAGTGATTTCTTGTTAAATCAAGTAATGGTTTGTTTAAACAATTGTCCACCATCATCTCCTAAATCAGACCAACAGCAAACACGATGTACAATCAATCCCCAAAGAGAAGACGGAAGCAGACTCTCGTTATTCAGAAGACGTTTAGCCGTTGTGCTTGAAAGACGATGCAACACATGTCGTCTTTAAGTTCTGGTACTTGATTAACTATTAACAGACTACTTGTGTCAGCGATAGGCTGACGGGGTCCTTTCAGCGAGTTCGAAGAATAGTAAACTACTTCTCTGTGGAGATATGTTGACTTGTGTTCATCTCGACTCCACTAACGATTGTGTTCTTGGTCATTGTTGTCGTAATGACTTTTAACCGTCTTGTTTGTTCCAACGAATCAACAGAAAGACGAGCAAAGTAATCCAAACACTTATTAACGGACTAATTGTTTCGGCTTGTTTACGATTACAGGATCTCTTCAGGCAGATAGACGCAGGCACAATGACATGGATTCTTTGCATGTTAATGATGGGAAACAGAAGAGAGCATCATCTGGAACACAGGTGATCGCCACACGGCCATTTCATTAAGACCTCGTTAGCCAATCAGAAGCTTCCTCTTCTGACGTCTATTAATAGCTTTACAGCACTTTGTTCAGTGGAGGACACTGGGACCCCCGGTCTGATACCTTACTGTGTGTGTGTGTGTGTGTGTGTGTGTGTGTGTGTGTGTGTGTGTGTGTGTGTGTGTGTGTGTGTGTGTGGTGTGTGTGTGTGTGTGTGTGTGTGTGTGTGTGTGTGTGTGTGTGTGTGTGTGTGCGTGTGTGTGCGTGTGTGCGTGTGTGTGTGTCTCTCCATTCATTGCTCATTTTAAGTGCTTTATGACACCTTTGCTGCTATAAAATCATTACATTTGAATAAGAGGTCGTAGGTTATGTTCCTCATTGAGTTAATCACATGTTCCAGTTTTCCATATTATGATATGTAGGACAACTTGTTGCTGCTCGGTAGCTTTATTGCACTTTAAAGTAACTGTATGCAGATAATAAACACATATTATCCCGATAAGGATTTACACAGTTTTTCGTGATGCTGAAAAAGTGGTTGCCTCAAAGTTTGATGCGTTTAAAGCGCGTGCTCCGGAGTCAAAGTGTCCCTAATGCAGCACAGTGCAAGGTGAGGTAGCTACGAAGCATCCTGAAGTGCAGAGGAAGCATGAGGAGTCGAACACATTGCATGGAAAGTTACATCTCCTGGAGCCAGCATGCTGCAGGAGAGGAGCAGGAGAACACTGCTTACCTCCGTGAAGAAGTTATCCATTGCCCTGGTTATTGTAATCCCTGAGGACGCGCTGTGTGGAAACCCCGCGTGCGGTCAGTCCCACTCATGTGTTGTTCGTGAGAGTCCAAACTGCGGGGAAAGAGGCTCGGGGGTCTCAGTCCATGGTGTCGCTGCTTCAGGATGGAGCACCGAGAGTACCGTAGCTCCACGCTTTGTTTCAGGGGTAAATCCTCCAGGAGAGTCCGGGGGAAACGCTCCTCCTGCAGCCTCGCAAATATATCTCTCTCTCCTCTCTCCTCGCTCCTCGCTCCTCGCTCCTCGCTCTCTCTCCTCTCTCTCCGGGTGCGGTTTAATTGTTTGCTGAGACTTTAACCGAGCAGCAGAGAGAGGAACAGGAGCCGGGAAACTTTGGAGAAGCTCCGTCAGTCAGAGAGAGAGAGACCGGTGCACTCAGCGATCCTGAAGCTCCACCTCCACAGACAGCAATTCCTCCTCCTCCTCCTCCTCTCCCTCTTCCTCCTCCTCCTCCTCCTCCTCGCTGTGGAGCTGAGTGAGTGACAGGTTTGTAGGTAAACAGCAGAAATGCATAACTGGTGGAGGAAAATTTTAAAATATGTAAAAATTAAAAAAACAAAATATTTAATTTAATTGTTCACCTCCAGAAAAAAAACTAACTTTCAGTATGTCAGGTAAACTATGGCTCAATTTTACATTTCAAGTTCTTATCAAAATGTTTCTCGACATTTCATCTTGAATTTCGAATTTCTAACCAAACATTTTGACTTTGCTTCCAATATTTCATATTTATTCTCAACATCTTGCCAGTTCCCATTTTTACTACGTTCCCAAAGTGTTGGCATTTTTCCCAATTTATAATTTTTTTTGTCAAAATGTTTAATGCGGGAATAATTCATGAATGAAATCTACGGAAGACAATTAGGGACCGGAACAAATACATTTCATGCACAATATCAATTTATCTGTCAAGTTTACATTTCAATTTGTTTATCAAAGTGTTATTTCAACTTCTTTTCTGAGCATTTCATTTTATTCTCCAAATGTGGTTTAGTTCCCAAACATGTTTACTTTGTTCCCAACATGCTGAGTCTTCCCCTTCTTCTTACTTTGAGCCCACTCGGTTTTGGAAACTCGTCAGGTTTTAAGATCTGATGACAAACTTCGGACTTCATTTGAATTTCTGACACAAAGCCTGTGACTCCTGTCTGTTGTATCCCATAATGCACTGCATGGTTACACATTAACATTCCAGCTGTATGTTAACAACACACAGACTTCATGTCTAATCCAAGTGTGTGTGTGTGTGTGTGTGTGTGTGTGTGTGTGTGACCTTTGACTCCTCTCTGTTTTTGCCGCCAGATGTCCTGGTGTTGGGGATTTAGTGCCCCCTGCTGGTGAAGGCTGAGCTCGTGTTCTATGACTCAGGTTAACTTCACAGTGGATGAAACAGATCAACATGTAACCCCCCTCTCCTCTTGGAGTTAGAAAGCAGGTGTTCTGCATTGAGTGGATATACTGTAGATAAAGATGTGGAGCTTTACGGGTGCTTCCAAGGGACCATTGGTTTCAGGTGTAGCATCTCTGAGATAAAAGGCCAACGTATGTCAGGATAAAGCTTTGACTTGTGTATGAGACCGACAGACATGTTCTGCAGAAAGATGGCTGAGACTTAAACTGGACTTCTAGTTGGGAGTTATGGAGAAACTAGCAGAAATCTCTCCGAGGAGTTTCCCGAACACTCAGCCACATGTCTTCTGATGTCGCTCTGATTTCTCTTTCATGCATAACCTCAAGAGAAACAGGAGTCTTCTGATGTGCTTCGGATGATATCATCACGGTTTCTCTGTGGAGGCTTTGTAGTCAAACTTGTTTCGAGCATTAATGATGTGGTTTTGAAATCCTGTGACTATCAGCCCCTCGGAGAAGAGTGGGAACCCAAACTGAGAAGCACTCGTGTGCGTGGACATAGGAGGTCGATGGTTCTTTCTTCTTCAAAGACGCAAGACATGTTTAGCTTTTGGAGGGAAATGACTTGCTCGGGTTTCTGTAGATCCGGCTAACATTTCTCGGACAGCTTTGGATCAAATGACTTTATTTAGCACGTCTCAAATCTGCTATTCATCCAGACACAAATCCAGACCAAGAACTTTGTGTCCTGGAAGAACATCTCTTCAGCTTTCTCACACACTTATTTGATGCTTCTTCTTTTTTTTTTACTTTTTTTTTATTGAGTCAGGCACAATGAGTTTCCAGTCAATATTTTTATTTATTTTTCCCCTTTCCCTCCCTCCCGGTCCTAGCTAGTAAAATAAATAACTAATTAAATAAGATAGATACCTGTATAGGTAAAAGTAAAGTAATATAGATAATATTAAAAGAAAATGTATAGATAAGGGAATAAAGAATAGTAACAGTAATACTTGTACCCATATACTCATATGTATACCCACATGTACACATGCACATACATACACGTACCTACCTACATACATACATGTATACAAACATATATTATATTATGCTTCTCACCAAAACACATGTTGATTTCGACTTTCAGTTTTATTTTGAAATGTATCACCTCTGCCTTGTGTGTGTGTGTGTGTGTGTGTGTGTGTGTGTGTGTGTGTGTGTGTGTGTGTGTGTGTGTGTGTGTGTGTGTGTGTGTGTGTGTGTGTGTGTGTGTGTGTGTGTGTGTGTGTGTGTGTGTGTGTGTGTGTGCAGGGCCGGCCCTCGGCATAGGCAGTATAGGCGAATGCTAAGGGCGCATCAACCCATAGGGGGCGCCGAAAATTAAAAAAAAAAAAAAGTTAGAAATCAAAAAATAATATTTTTTTTTTATTTCATAACAACACAATTTCCCGATTTTGGATCAACAAAGTACATCTTATTATCTTATACTAACAGAACTACGCCTATATTGCGTACAGCACCCATAAACTATGAAAAAAGAAAATCTGCTTACAGTTCTGTTTCATATGGGTGTTGAGAGATGTATCCATAGATCTCCTAATGTTGCTCTCAGTGCACCAGATTGATGCTTTTAACTTCAATATAAAAAAAAGTCTTCCCGGGGGTGCATGCCCCCGGACCCCCCTAGAGGAACCCTCCCCACTTAAATCATGTTCAAATGGATAGGATTGTGTCAATATCTTTGTTTTTGTGGTCATGCCACAATCATGCACGTGTGAATCATAGTGAGTGTCTGCATTTGGGGGGGGGGGGGGGCGCCAGCTAAAATCTTGCCTAGGGCGGCAAATTGGTCAGGGCCGGCCCTGTGTGTGTGTGTGTGCATTTCCCCTCTGTGGGACTAATAAAGGGATCCAGAGACAAGCAAAGGAAATGCTAAAACTCTTTCCCACCCTATAGCACCTGTTCTTTGCTTGTTCTTTAAAGCGAGAAGCAGCAGAGTGATAAGAACAGAATAATAAATACTCTATTGATCCCAATGTGTGATTTCTGTGCGTTTCAGCAGCATAACAAGACAAGGCACGGTGACCAGGTGATGTTGACCTC
The DNA here is from genome assembly GCF_902827115.2 of Pseudochaenichthys georgianus. Lineage (NCBI taxonomy): Eukaryota > Metazoa > Chordata > Actinopteri > Perciformes > Channichthyidae > Pseudochaenichthys > Pseudochaenichthys georgianus. The sequence goes on from NC_047519.1 coordinate 42,680,002, forward strand.
CTGGTCGTACCTGGAGTCGTTGGGCGTTTGTTCCTCACCTCTCAGTAGTTAACGCACCCTCCCCCGAAGGTCACCTGTCTGGACAATGTCACCTCAGCCACGTTTGACCCCTCCCTCAGAGGTTAAGCAACACCTGCAGCCTGTGAGCCCCTCAGGAGGTCAAGGGTCAGGGTGAACTGGAGTTAGTGTGCAGAATGAGCCTTTAGAAACGTGAGATACCGTCAAGGCTCCTCCTCCCTCTCGAGCCGCCGTGTGAAACCCGTCACACGGCGAGTTGACATGAAGGTGCTGGTTGTGAAAGGAAGAGTGAGGAGCTCTTAATGTCCTCTGCCGGTCTCAGCACGTTCACAACAACCACCGAAGCTTTACCTCGCATGGCGCTGGGTTTAAAAACCTCTTCCAGACATCTGCTGACTTCAGAGACATGACTCCTCAAAGTGCACGTTTACTTTTGTGAATAACGGACGCTTTGATGAGTCAAACATCCCCAGGCGATTGGCTTGTATCTGGAGATGGTTGTCAGAGTTTAAATTAATAGTAAAACTTTTAATCATTGCTTTAATAACTGATCAAAGGCCCAAAAACATGTCCAGCACTCTCTAGTCTCTTCTCAATAACCCAGTACACACAATTATCAATCTTTAATTGCAAATAGAACATGATATTCAGTGTGTGTGTGTGTGTGTGTGTGTGTGTGTGTGTGTGTGTGTGTGTGTGTGTGTGTGTGTGTGTGTGTGTGTGTGTGTGTCGAAAGGCAAAGATACGTTAAACCCACTGCAGCCTTGCACTTCGCCAGGAGAGGTCGCTGTAACTGAAGCTTCGAGAAATTAACCTATTTCCGACACAATTGTCAAAGTGGTCGACGCTTCATTCAAAGCTTCATTTTGCCATCACTAACACGGACGAGCAGAGACGAGCATATGGCGAGGCAGGGACATGGACACGAAGAGACGACGGGTAGCAGGGACATGGAAAGACGACGAACAGCCATGGCGCACAGGGGAAGACTAAATACACAGAAGGGCAATCACAGGACAAGACACAGCTGGGCAGGGGAGGCAGGAACACAACAGGTGAACACGATCAGCCAATCAGACACACCAGGGAAACTGACGACAGGAAGGCAAACACCGGGAGAAGGACCAGACGAGACACAAGAGGAAAACATTTCAAAATAAAAGGTGGAAAATTAAAACAACATAAATCCATACCATGTATTTATTACATGTACAGCACTTTGGCCCGACCAAAAATCGCTTTTAAATGTAAATAAATAAACTTTGATTTGATTACATGTATCTTAGCTTAGTTGAGTTGAGTTTGGGTTTTGATTAGCTTAGCTTACCCATAGCTACGTTTAGGTTAGCTAAGTTTAGTTTACTTTGATTAGGTTTAGTTTGGTTAAAGTTGGCTTGATTTGCGTTGATTTGGATTACTTAAGTCTAGTTTATTTTAGTCTAGTTTGGTTAAACTTAGTTGAGGAAAGTTATATTAGTATTACTAAGGTTCGGGATTCACTGCAGGCTGCAAAGAATGGCATGGAAATGAACTCTCAAGTAAAGAGATCATCAAAAGATAACTCCACCAGTATCTTGTTCCTTTGGACTCATCGCCATGACGATAACAGGAGCCACTTTTCTCTGTCGGTTGATTCTTCGCCAAACTAGAAACTGTCCCAAACAGGAAGAGGAAGACAAACACGTCCTTCCTCTCTGCTGCTAAAGATGTGAGATAACTCCTGCTGAGAGTTTCAGCGACGAAAGCCAAAAGCGACTTCCTGACTGGCACCGTGATGAGAGGACAACGAAAACACCTGGAGGACGAGGAGAGGCTGGAGAGACGGGTAACATCTCGTGTCTCTGTGTGTGTGGTGCATCGAAAACACTGTTGTTTAAAAAGTCAATCAACCCTTTGGAATAACCGGCATGTTCGTCTGATCTTCACCTACGTTACAATAATACACAAACTCTATCTGTATTTAACGACGAGCACACACATAATTACTTTGGAGGATTTACCAGGCATCGAATCCAAGGGTTCGCTTCGAATGTTTAATGGGTCTGTTCAATAAAGACATGAAAGATTATAAATGTTAATTAGCTAAAGTGTCGTTGTTTATTGTTATCAGACAATGATACAGATTATTCAATTATTATTTAAATATTTCGTTTAGTTATTGCATTCATTTGTATAGTACTGTATCATGTCTGTATCATCTTTTGTTTCATTTGTATTTTCTTTGGTTTTACACGCTCGAAAAAAATAAATAAACTAAACTGTGTCTATAGTTGTGACTTTAGCGAAGATCAGATCATATTTAATGAACAAATCATGACTCAAACATTATTCAAAAGGGTTCACGTACCTTTCTTACCACCGTCACCAGCCCAGCTACATTAACGCAACATGTCAGAACATTATTGTATGTTCGTGTCTAGTAAAGTAACACGATGGCTTATAATACCCTATGCAAGATTAAGAGACACTAAAACGTTCCTTATTTTTGTTGACAACCGTTCAAAACCCGTCACTAATCCACGGGGACCCCCTCAGTGGGTCCTTTTCAACGTTCAAAGACTCCTGGAAGTCTCATCAAGGCCTGGTTCGGGAGGGAGGGGGGGGTAATTACATGCAGTGAAGCCTGTCTTACCTCCCTGTGATTACTGAAAGCTAAAGGCTAATCTTAACCACTTACCGACCAATGATGACGCAGCAGACTCTGGGCATGACGAGCCTGGGTATTAATATCAAGCTCTGACGGAGAGGAATAGTGGACGTACGAAAAGCAGGGTTTGTGTTTGAGCAGATCTCCAACAACCAAATAGTAAACGTGTGAAGAAAGTGGAAGACGTGTTTTTTGATTTGGATGGAAATTAGGACTCCTCTCTACAAGATGAATCTAAATTCACCATGTATAAAGAAGTCATCATTGCTTGTAACATTTGAACTCGTAGACAAATAGCCTTATATCACTTTATGTTGTTTCAATCCTAATCTTTTGGATGGACGAGTTATTCTTCACCAAGAACAATGTGTGTAAGCTGGCAATGCTCTCATGCACCTGCGCCTTAGTTAGTCCTTCTTTCAGAGTAAGCCCCATCAGAGGATCTAAAAATAGAAATATCTGTATAATTGAACTGAAACCACGGTCAAATCGAGATTAAAAGTTAAAGGGGACCTATCTTTGTACGTCCCCGGTGTGCCAGGGAACTCACCAAGTGTCCGAAAACACAACCCTCTCTCTTCTCCTCCGTACCCACATCTCTAAAAACGGGGCTGCAACGGATCTGATACAGACTGATCCAGATTGGAAAATAGTCAGTGACGAGGAGCTCCGCCTATATGGCCAACTCTACACCAATCAGGGGATTGAGAGGTTGCCGTGGGTAACAGCATGGTAACATGACGCTCGTAACCGGCCCCCTCCTTTGCAGGGGGGCGTGGTCAGCTGCAGCGCAAGCAAAGGGCCCTTCTCACTTCTCTTATTTTTCATTTCCTCGCTCCTCGGTCTCGGTCTCACCGGAAGTTGATTTGTCTGCGCCATCTTCAGTGGCGGTTCTAGACCAATTTGACTGGGGGGGCCACTGGGGGGGCCACTGGGGGGGCCACTGGGGGGGAAGTTATTTTCTGAGGGGGGCACAATAAATGCAGGACGAAAAAGAGAACTAGACAGTATGAAGTATTGCGCATAAGAAAACAATGCAATACAGTTATTGGTATTTGTTTCAGTACACTTATTTACTTCAGATAAAAATAAAGGCAATGAACAGTTACATCTCTACTTTACATAAGGGTGTCTGCACAATCTCACATTCCAGCAACAAAATCCTGCGGTTTTTGGCAAACCGAGTACCAGAAAATATACATTTAAAAAATAAAATAAAATAAATGTCATTGTTAGGGGGGCCACAGGGGGTCAGAGGTCAGTGTTAGGGGGGCACTAACCCCCCTGGCCCCCCTAGAACCGCCCCTTGCCATCTTGAGTAGCGTCCCAATGGCCTTATTTTTGCCGGAGGAGCGAGGAGTGATAATGGAGGAGCTATAATCGAGAAAAATACATGAACCTCACGGGAGTCACTCCTCAGTTTATACGGTGTTTTGTTTCAATTCACGTTTCATTTAGTTACAAATATGTGATATATCTGAACAACAAATCATTTTATTCATTTTTTGGAAACATTTTCATGATCGCTTTTTTCGTTTTACATTTTCATTTATTGTCATTTCCATTCAGTCATTAATTGCTATTAAAATGTTAATGTGCTGCATATCCAAACAAACAAAGTGTGCACTCCAATGAATATTGATCTAACTATTGTTCGTTTACACATTTTAAGAATGGCGTTTATCTTTTTTTCGAATGAGTTCTTATTTTATTTTATTTATTGAGGTCTACAACAGATGATACAAATGTTTGTGTCAGTAAATGTGCACTAACACAGCGGGGACAGAGCTGCTGTCAGACGATCAGCTGTGCAGCGTCATCACACTGACGTCGCTTCACGTGACAAATTTCCCTGCTTCTCGTGGCCCTTTCCCATTTCTCTAACTCCCCTCCTCGACTCCTATCCTCGATACTTAGTCCCGCCCACAGGAGATGCGAGCGGAGGAGCCGAGGAGGGGAACCGAGGAGAGAGGAGGGGAAGCAGCAGGCGGTTAGAGAAATGATAACTCCTCTCCTCTGAGCGGTCATTTTAAAGAGACGTCCATTAATGATGACAGGAGGCCGCAGTCCTCAGTCTGATGGACAGATGTGTTCAAGACCACTTCTATATTTACTTTGATTCATTCACAGTGCGGTATAATGAGACGATAACAGGCTACATATGAGGACACATACACACATATATATATATATATATTTATATAAATATATACAATTTTCAGAATCAAACAGAGCACTCTCATAATAACGTAACACTCCCCCCCCCCCCCCCCACAGAAAATAAATTACGGGCCAAAAGTTTTATTTACAACAAGTATTAAAAGTAAGCAGAGGACACCAAACCAACGGAGACCTGTCTGTCCGCTGCATCTACGCACACACTGTACCACACACAACTACACACTGTACCACACACACGCACATACAATAGGCAAAACTCAAATAAACAACACACAACTTAGGTATTCTTTCTTTCTTGATAATGCCTATCTTCACAATTTAAAGCAGGGATGGGCAACTTTGATGGTGGTGGGGGCCACATCATTGATGTACTGGCCACCAGGGGGCCGCAGATTAACTTGGAACACACACACAACAATTCCATGTGTTGTATGTAATTATTAACAAATATACTAAGTCTGACATCTTCATTGACATTTTACAATCAAAGGGAACATCCCCCAAAAAATGGGAACATCCTCTAATAAGCTCACTAAACAAATATCAGAAATGTTATTTCATTTTTACAAGTGGCATGTTTGTATTGAACAGGTTATTAAACAGTGGAATACAACTATTTTAAACTATTGGAAAGCACGGAAAATGTGTGTGTATTGAGATTAACCATTAGATGACATACACATGAAGTCATGAACACTAACCCAGACATTCGTTGTCTAACTTGAACCTAAAACACTTGTAGCCAGTCTCTGCATTCCCCTTATTCCACAATGAGGGGAAAGTCAACACAGACACCTGTCAGCCCGCACTCTGCTGTTCCTCAGCACCACTCCCCCTCCCTACCGCTGAAATTATGAATGAAAAGCGTAGTAATCATAGATAACACGGCAGGGTCCGTGACAGTTAGTTTTCATCTGATTTCAAATAAACAATGTCTTGGTTTTAAGAATATTAAACTTGTTTCGCCAAATTCAGATGATAAAAACAACTTTTAAGCTTGTAAAGGCATAATTACAAGAGGCAACTTAACGTCACAGCTGGAATAACAACAGCCGGTGTTTCTTGTGAGGGTTTCCCCGGGAAACAAACACAATACACACAAATGTCACAGATTATTTCGCGGTATTTTAAATCATCGACGCAGCTCGCGACGTAACTAGGAGTCTAGTGGACGGTATCAGTACTACAAGTAAAAATTAAAATAAAAAAAAATAAAAAAATAAATAAATTTACATTTTTTTTAATTAATTACGTTGTTTATAAATTAATCTGAGGGCCGCAAAAAGAGGAGGTGGGGGCCGCATGCGGCCCGCGGGCCGCCATTTGCCCATCCCTGACTTAAAGGGTACTTGTACGGTTTGTATGTACGCGGTTACGAGTACGGTTGAGTACGGTTAAAAACTGTTCCTCGACGGCGTCCCTCAACAGGTTGCCCATCACTGTGGCGTCAGCACAGGCGCCGTGGGAACTGTAGTCCTTTATAGTGCGTTGACTACAGACGTCACAATTAGGTGGCCTTTCTTATCAAATTTAAATACTGGCTCTAACAGTGTGTGTGAGGCTCCGGAGACGCCGATGGTATGTTTCTCCGGTGTTTATTGTGTGTTATGAACTTGATCTGTTGCCTCACTTTGTGAGAGTGCTGTTGCGCAATCGACGGCTTGTTACGCAGCGTGGTCGGCCTGCGCTCCGTTTGCTATGGACAGCGCAGGTGGTGTTCAGGTGAGGGTTTCTCTGGTGCCTGTTTCCAAGTAGAGATACACACTCTCTTATTAATTCATTTAAGTTAATGATGTGGTTTTAAAATAACTCACAATGTATCCTTTTAATTAAAATACCCTGAAAAGGCAGGAATGTGACTGAGTTTGTGTTGTTATTATTATTATTATTATTGAGAATGCAATGAGGCATGCAAAATGTTTGTAAGTTGTGTTTGCATGTGAGCTAACATTTGTTTGTCCTTTGTGTTTTGAAGGTTTTCAACCTGATTCTTGGAGTTGTCTTAAAATAAATAAAGACAACAATTCGAGTTGTCCAAGCGTCCTCTGTTGCCCTGCAGCCTCTCAAGTTCGGGCTAAATCACTGAATACAGGCCAAACCCCTGAAGGACTTGACACACATGATCTACCGCCCCTGCCCAATCTGTGTCGCGAGCAGGGGGGGTGGGGTGGTGCTAGTGGGCGCCGGAAACCTCGCAGTGGCGGATAAACTGTGGCGCCCTTACACTAATTGCACCGCAGTAGCGCGTATACCTTCAGATGAGGAGGTGAGGCCCCTCATAACTGCATGAACCCATGTGGCACGATACGACTCAGTACATTTTTGGTAATTGTTATACTCTTCCTTTATAAGAATTGTATAAATTGGAAGGCTGACTAGATAATCAGCTCGTCGGTGATGTGCAGCCCATGCGTGGTGAACTGCCAACCTGTACGTCAATCACGTGGCACATGCCTTAGTAAGGATGAATGATAGGCTAACTTAAATTATTTTGTTTTTTTAAATGAATCTTTTTATTTATTATTTATTTTTTAAATGCCATGCGATCTACCAACACGTTCTCACTCCCAACCCGTCACATGTTGACGGTCAGTCAGGGTCCCTCCCCGTTACACTATTACGCACAGGGCACCCCTTGAGAGTCAGTTTTCAACGGGCAGGGCGTCCCATTGACTTACTATTGTGTGTTTTGCAACATGTGGCACGTCTCTACTGAGAATTGTAGTTTTAAAAGACGTTTTCGTATTTCCCATAATAAGAAGTTGCCAGTATTAAACTGTGTACATCCCTGGAGGTTTAGGGGACAGGAAACACTCACATTTAAAACATATAATTAATAAATGGGTGAAAATTGCTTGTGCCCATTATGGGCAGTATTACTATATATACCCACACGACAGCTAAGGTCAGAAGAGCTTTATTTAACAGCTGGTCTTATGTCTGTGACCCCTGTTGTTCATTGATAAGTCTGAAACATGCACTTGTCAAGGTTCAGAGGCACATTTTGCAAATATGGCAGTAGCCATCGATCAGCTTAAGATAAGATATACTTTATTGATCCCAAGTTGGAACATTTGCGTTACAGCAGCATGTGTAACAGTTGTAAATATGCAGTGGTGTTTATTTGTAAATCATTTAGTATAATCAAACACATTCTGTGTTTTATATTTAATAATTCTGTGTTCTTTATTTATTGAATATTCAATACCTGACAAGGCCGGAGATGAAAAACTTGGGTCGCAGCTTCCTCAACAGTGCATCACAAGACATCTATCAATGTGTGTGTATACCTCCACCATTAAACTGTCGTATTCTGCACATTTCTTATGCTATTTACATACATCTTATAAGAGTATAATACATATGTATAATATCAGTTAAAATAAGTGCTTAAACATACAATAGTTAACATTGCAGGAAAGCAATATATTAGTACTTTGTCAGGCTTAATATTTATACCCCCAAAGCTTTTTTCTTATGCAAAATAAGACCTTAACCTAAAGTATTCTTTAATGTTTAAATAAAGCCTTATTAGTTTATCTGTCTGTGTCTCCTGCTAATATCTAATAATAAAAATAATACATGTCAATAACATGCTTTAACCACTAGGTGTCCCTTTGTATCAGCTGTGCACCGTTATGGTGTAAATATACCAATATACTGATTGGATCAAATGTAAAAGTCAGCCGAATTAGTGTTGATACTGCAAGGAGACGTATTGTGTGAAGAGAAATTGAAGATGTTGTTTGATTGTTGATATATTTATGATCCACGTCACATATTCAGTTTTGGCGGCAGTTGTTCCTGTTTGTCTAGAAGTCTTCTCATCAGGGCTCTATAAATAGAGAATACGACAGATATGTAATATTTAATGCAGCCGAACCGTGTATTACAATGCCGTTATGTGATGACCTCCAAAGAGAAAAGCAAGCACACTCAGAATAAAGTATTTTATTTTTTTTTAAATGTTTTTAGATTTCACATCAACAGGAAGTCCGGTTAACTAAAATGTCCGTGCGGAACAATACCCCAACCCATAGATCCGTGGGTGAATAATGTCAATCACCACATTACACACATTACACACATTTACATTTGAATTTACATTAAAGTATTTCGTGAGGCCTTCTAAAATGTTTTTAAATATAATTAATGTTGTAGTTGAAGAGTTTGTAAATTATTGCGGTGCCTGGCGATTTAATACATTAATGTAGCCTTTGTTTCTGCTAAAAGAGGCGTTGACCTGGGGCAACAAGAAAATCGGCGAAATCGAGTGTGACTATTACAAAATTATTATTATATTAATATTGACAATAACAACTGACCGTCGGGGAGCGTTCTCATGGCGTCTATTGTCAATGCTATGGGAGGTCTATGAAGGTCTATGGGACGCCCTGCCCATTGAAAACTGACTCTCAAGGGGTACCCTGGTTGGGAATGAGAACGTGTTGGATCTACCCACACTACCTTTGCGATCGACGTATTGGGCACCCCTGACCCCTAGGGGGAGGAGGAAGTTAAAGTACAAAACCTTGCGACCTTCTTTCTTCTTTTTCCTATAGTAAAATCAAAAGCAATCAAACAATGAAAACACAACATCTGAAAAACATTGTTCAGTTGAAATCAGATTAATAACTTATTAACATCTTTGTTCTGGACAATCTGTGACACTGTTTAGTATTTGGTCAAAACTCACCCCTGGTATAACTGAGAAACTATAAATCACACAACGAAATTCAAGAAGGGGGACGGTGGAGATTAACAAGGAGTCAGGCAGTCAAAGGTTTTCTGAATCTGTTGCCGTCTCACGTCAACCTGTAAGGGATTTAAATGCTTCAATGATGCCATTTTTTAAACTAATTATGAAAAGGGTGTAAAGGGTTTCTTCCCTGTCTTTGAGCCTTTCCTCTTCTCTCTCTTTAAGGATTCTCTGTTTTGCCTCTTCTATGGCCCTCTCTGCTATCTGGAACATTTCATTGGTGTAATGGCTTCCTCCGTTCTTCTCTGCTATGTTTCTGATCTTGTTGAGCAGCTCTCTGACCTGAGAACGATCCTTCTCTTCATTATTGAAGACGTGGTACTGCCCGTTACATCTGTCAACAAGTTCCTGCAGATCTTCGCTTTCCTTCAATAACTCTTCGATAGTTTGGTCTTCGAGCTGATCACCGTAGGTAAAGAGAACCATGCTGTATCTGTCGGCTTTCTCTCCAAAGATTTCCTGGATCTTCTGAACCGACTGTTTTTCTTCATCTGTGAATCTGTCCAGTCTGATGACGATCAGGAAGACGTGCGGTCCAGGAGCAGCAAAAACAACGCTCTGAATAATATGTTGTCTGGTCTTCTCTTCATCAGTGCTGGTGTCAAACAGACCTGGAGTGTCAATGACAGCAACCTTTTGTCCATCCACTTCCCCAAAGGCCTTCGCACAGGCTTTAGTAAGAGATTTAAAAGAAACCTTTGATTCAAAGTCCTCTTTTCCCAGAATGGTGTTTCCTGTGGCGCTCTTCCCAGCTCCAGTTTTCCCAATCATCACAATCCGGACAACCTCATCATTGTGGTAGTATGCATCGCCCGAGTATTTGTTGTGGCAGTTTGAAGAAGGTTGAGACGAACAGTCTGAAAAACAGAAAAAATAGATGTATTGCTGTCTTCATACGTTTGTTACAAACACAATGGTTTAACCTTTGAGGTTCCAAATAGAACCTGTTATGGTTATACAAATAAACCACAAGGAGTGCCTGTCAGACCCTCTAACATCTGATATCCCCTCTCTTTGTACATTAACACATCAAACCAAACAATATAATCTAAAATCACATCACATTCAATCAGAAGGAAACCCAACTTGTGCGGGAGCATTGGCAGAACACAGGGAATCACACAAGGAACAAATAAAACCTCACACCAGGAACCAGAGAGGATCAGAGACGACGTATCGAAAGCGAACACGAGGGGAGACATATATCAGACAAACAGGCGGGAAACACAAAGAGAAACCAGACGGAGGTAAATGGATTTACAGCTCTTTATCAGGTCTTCTGGACCCCTCAAATCTCTTTTCATACTCTGAGTCATTCACCCATTCACACCCCATTCATGCAGAGCAGCACTACTTGGTCTAGGGAAGCTAACACTCACGTCACACACACACACCATTGGCAATCAGGAGCAACTCAGGGTTCAGTATCTTACCCGAGGAATCGTCGACATGTTGACGGCTCGGGCTGGGCTCTAACCCAGAACATCCTGGTTGAAAGACGACCGCACTCCCAAGCAGCCAAAGTCGCAGGAACACTTTTCAAAAGCAAACAAGACAAGTGAAAAACAGGATCATGACAGACACACGGTCGGATTCCAGATGTCCCTGATAATGCAGTCAACATAATTCAGCTCGGAAGGATTCGGCGGGGGAATGACCGTGAACTATAGGAGAGTAGCTGGAAAGGGGCATAGGAACTCGGCAGACAGCCTTCGATTGAAACCGTGGTGGAGCAAATGCCGTAAAAAGAGGAAGGCAGGTATATATACACCAAGCAAGTTTTTATTTAGGAAAATCTGATAACCAATACAGTTGAACACCAAAACAGGGGGACCCGGCAAGGTCAAACAGAACAAAGAAATCTGAACTGAGTACAGACCAGAAGCGGATTATTAGCACGACCCAACAGGAACCAGATGGGATTATAAACAAAGAATCGACAGCAGTGATATTGCTAGTTTTTTTTATCGCCAATTTGCACGTAATTTCATATTGTTGTTGTTGTTTTGGGTCGAAGGGGGCGCGGCAGGCAGGCAGCTGGGTGGAAGGTCTCTCACTCAAAGAAGGGCGGGGGGATCTCAGGTCGCCTCACTATGGGGGAGAGAGAGGGGGGGCGGCGGGTACACTATCTCTAACACCTTCGATGTTTATAAAGTAGTTCTAATTAGTAAAATTAATCTCACGCCTCGAACGGCCACCAAATTCATTCTTACAATATAAATAGTTTTGGCGGAAATATATTTTTCCTTGCCTGGGTTGAATGAAACAATAAAGAATTATTTAAAACCTGACTACGTTAAATTGGTATAGTCTTGACCTGTAGTTGGCAGTGTTGGGGGAGGGGTACGCTATGCATTGATTCTCGGGTCGGACATTAATACCTACGGTGATGGAGAAACAAAGACACAAGGCATCAGGTGCTCAGTTTAGAAAGCAAAGTAAAGAAGAAGTAGAGAAACGCTCAAAAGGTAACATAATTATTTAGTTGGGCTATATTAAAGGTGGGGTAGGTAAGTTTGAGAAACCGGCTCGACTGCGCTAGAATTTGAAAATACACAACCGGAGAAAATCTGCCACTTCCTCACAGAGCCCCTCCCCCAACACACAGGAACGCGCACATGACCAATGAGGGCACGAGATAAGTTTGTGCCCCGATGGAAGGCTGACAGGCAGGTAGGCCATCCAATCGGATTGGTTGTACTTTTTACAGTATTACGGCTTCTACAGCTGACATGTTTTTATGTATTTTTTGTCAAAGAACTTCAGATATTCATTGCTATCGGGATGTTAAGAGCATTCCATGGAATATAACAAAAAGTGTATCTCGAGCCGGTTTCTGAAACTTACCTACCCCACCTTTAAGCGTGTCATTAAATTATGTCGTAACCTTAACTCCATTGCTGCTTCTTAGCCAGTGTTTCGTCGTCAGTTCAGCAACTAACATTGGAATACTTTTCCTACAATTTGTTCTCATTGGATAGATTTAGAACTGAAACCATTATACTAAATATAAATGGCATACTGTACCGAATATTGGAAACCCAAACGTACATTTTACATTCTGGCCTGAACTGAGATGTTACAGCCAAGAAACTCTACAAAGAGAAATGTTAAGGCTGCATTCACACACTAACAAATTAAAGATCAATTTATATGAACACAATTATAAACTGTATACATTTCGACCAAATAAGAAGGGAAATGAAAGTAAGCACACTGAAGACCAATAATAGTTTACAAATAAGTCCTTGATCGTCACATTACTGATGAAAACAATGCAAAATATGAATGCACGAATATTCAAAAAGTCACCTGTGTCCCCGACAGATAAAGGATATAAAACATGTTGACCCTCACCTACCGTCTTTGTTAATAAAGCTTTCCATTAGTGGTGTGTAGAGACTAGCGGAGGTGCTGGTTTACAGTGAGGTAAAGACTGAGAGGTAAGACACTGTTTGAAACAATTCCTTTTGTATGAGCTGCATGCAGCGAACCACGCCCACTACAGACTGGGTGTGTACGTGTTCTTTTACAGGCTGTTCATCCATCGAGACTAAATCAAACTTTGTCTTTGAGTGATGTTCTTTAATTCGTTTTAAATGCAGTACTGTCTTTATATGTACAAGAGAAAGTACATGTTTTGCTGAATGTAGTCTTCAGTGTTTCCAGTCATGTCAAGTCTTTTTTATTCACACATCCCAACATCTAAAATCACAACCTCTCCAACAGAACCTTTCATTCTTAGACCCTAGATTGTTAAGAGTAAAAAACGGCCCCAAAAAACCTTAGATGGTAAAAGGAATGCGTAGAAACGTTGACGTGTTTACAGAAAGACCAACAATGCAAAATGACATTATGGACGATCGGGATGACAAAGTTAAACACTAAGAACTTTTCTACATGTTGGTATGTCGCTTTATTAAAAACGGTTTTAATGTAGCCTACAACAGATCCACACAGTCTGCGCATAACACACAGGAAAAGCATTATTTCACAATCTGTTACTTGTCGTGTTTTTTCTCAGCTCTCCGATGATCGTTGGAACTTGTTGATTCACGCCCTTTATTGTTCTGTTTTCAGCACAGCTTGAATATCCAGTCCACCTGCATGTTCAGTGTTCATTTAGATAGCTAGAGACAGCAAAACCGGTTCACCCTCCCTTCAGCATTTACAAGAAAGGCCACTGTTCTTTTAAAAGCCACAACAACCAAAATGCATGTCGAGAGTGCAGCCAGCTCTTTGGATGGCCACTCTTAGTTTCTCTCCACGACAAGATGGCAAATGTGCATGTGTACATATTATTCTGTACTTTTACAAGATTGTAAACCCTCAAAACATTTCTAAATTGGACCTTCAACGGGACTGCTGTAGCCTCATATACACTTGAGCTGAAAGATAGTAACATGTTAGCTTGTATTGAAAGTTGTAATGGAGGCTTCCGGTTGATTAAGATCCTGATGGAATGATTATGGTGACTTACTCTCTGAATGCATATGGCCTGTGAGTGTTGCATTAAGATAGACTTTTATAAAACGTTGGATTACATCTGTTGTATTTAGTATTATGGTATTCAAATCTCCCATACCATTTTTATTTTATTTTATGGGATATTTATTTTAAGGTTATTTGGGTGGAAAAGAAAGCTTCTGAAGACATTGGTCTACACGTTGAAAGAAAAATATCAAACAATAAAATCTAATCACTCATGCATTAAGTAACTGCTATTATTACAAATAAGACCCGATGAGAAAACAAAAGAACAGGAATTCATGAATATTAATAAGTCATAACAGTGGTTGGAGTCATGACCGAAAGAATGAGATGGCGGATACAAGCGGTCGAGATGGGTTTCCTCCGCAGGGTGGCTGGCGTCTCCCTTAGAGATAAGGTGAGAAGTTCGGTCATCAGGGAGGGACTCGGAGTTGAGCCGCTCCTCCTTCGCGTCGAAAGGAGCCAGTTGAGGTGGTTTGGGCACCTAGTAAGGATGCCACCTGGGCCCCTCCCTAGGGAGGTGTTCCAGGCACGTCCAGCTGGGAGGAGACCGAGGGGTAGACCTAGGACCAGGTGGAGGGATTATATCTCTTGGCTGGCCTGGGAGCGCCTTGGGACCCCCCAGTCAGAGCTGGTTGATGAGGGGAAAGGAACGCTTGGGGCTCTCTGCTGGAACTGATACCCCCGAGACCCGACCACGGATAAGCGGGAGAAGATGGATGGATGGAACTTTCTTTGGATACCGTACAGTTCAGCATCACAAGGCCAAATTGTTTATTTTAAAACCATTTGAAATACCAACGTCTTTTCTGGTCTTCTTTTCATCAATCTTGGTGTCAAACAGACCTGGAGTTTCAACAACCTTAACGCTTTGTCCATCAACTTCCCCAAAGGCATTACCACAGTCTACAGTCATGGATTCAGCAGAGCACTTTGATTCAAAGGACTCTTTCCCCAGAATGGTGTTTCCTGAGGCGCTCTTCCAGCTCCGGTCCTCCCCTCCATCACAACCCGGAGCTCAGCGTCTTTGAATGCGTTTGATTTTGATCGGAGGGCTGAAAGAAAGGAACAACCTTTTAGTGCTCTGGTTTCGAATCAATTTATTTATCTTAATATCTATTACAACACTAAACAGTATTTTAAATGTACAATATTCAATTCTATTTACATGTATATATATATATATATAGACTGCATTTACTTGGTCCCTCACAATATTCTCTGCAACATTTATCTTATTGTATTTATTTTGTTCTGACAGGATGAGCTTGGGACTTAAGATTTTAATTTCTACTCTGGAGCTTCTGTTCAACGACAATAAAGCACTTTCACATCGAGCAGTAGAGGTTTAGTTACTTTACACGTTAGCTCGTTGTACAAAGTAAAGTGCATACTTAATGCATGAACGACTCAGACGTGGGAGAATACGCAGATGTTGTGCTTGAGTAAAAGTAGAAGTAATCAGATCTTGTACTTGAGTAAAAGTAGTAGTACTCAGATCTTGTACTTGAGTAAAAGTAGAAGTACTCAGATCTTGTTGTTGAGTAAAAGTAGAAATACTCAGATATTGTACTTGAGTAAAAGTAGAAGTACTCAGATCTTGTTCTTGAGTAGAAGTACTCAGATATTGTACTTGAGTAAAAGTACTCAGATCTTGTACTTGAGTAAAAGTAGAAGTACTCAGATCTTGTTCTTGAGTAAAAGTAGAAGTACTCAGATCTTGTACTTGAGTAAAAGTGGAAGTACTCAGATCTTGTACTTGAGTAAAAGTAGAAGTACTCAGATCTTGTACTTGAGTAAAGTAAAGTACTCAGATCTTGTACTTGAGTAAAAGTAGAAGTACTCAGATATTGTACTTGAGTAAAAGTAGAAGTACTCAGATGTTGTACTTGAGTAAAAGTAGAAGTACTCAGATCTGGTACTTGAGTAAAAGTAGAAGTACTCAGATCTTGTTCTTGAGTAAAAGTAGAAGTAATCAGATCTTGTACTTGAGTAAAAGTAGAAGTACTCAGATCTTGTACTTGAGTTAAAGTAGAAGTACTCAGATCTTGTGCTTGAGTAAAAGTAGAAGTACTCAGATCTTGTACTTGAGTAAAAGTAGAAGTACTCAGATCTTGTACTTGAGTAAAGTAAAAGTACTCAGATCTTGTACTTGAGTAAAAGTAGAAGTACTCAGATATTGTACTTGAGTAAAAGTAGAAGTACTCAGATGTTGTACTTGAGTAAAAGTAGAAGTACTCAGATCTGGTACTTGAGTAAAAGTAGAAGTACTCAGATCTTGTTCTTGAGTAAAAGTAGAAGTAATCAGATCTTGTACTTGAGTAAAAGTAGAAGTACTCAGATCTTGTACTTGAGTTAAAGTAGAAGTACTCAGATCTTGTGCTTGAGTAAAAGTAGAAGTACTCAGATCTTGTACTTGAGTAAAAGTAGAAGTACTCAGATCTTGTGCTTGAGTAAAAGTAGAAGTACTCAGATCTTGTACTTGAGTAAAAGTAGAAGTACTCAGATCTTGTACTTGAGTAAAAGTAGAAGTACTCAGATATTGTACTTGATTAAAAGTATAAGTACTCAGATCTTGTACTTGAGTTAAAGTAGAAGTACTCAGATCTTGTGCTTGAGTAAAAGTAGAAGTACTCAGATCTTGTACTTGAGTAAAAGTAGAAGTACTCAGATCTTGTGCTTGAGTAAAAGTAGAAGTACTCAGATCTTGTACTTGAGTAAAAGTAGAAGTACTCAGATCTTGTACTTGAGTAAAAGTAGAAGTACTCAGATCTTGTACTTGAGTAAAAGTAGAAGTACTCAGATCATGTTCCTGAGTAAAAGTAGAAGTACCAGAGTGTAGGAATACTCTGTTTCAGTAAAAGTAACTTCAAAAGTAAGTTGGTATTTTGAAAAAGAAAACATATAAATATACCTTATGGCCCTACAATATATTATTCAAATATAGCATGATAGGTCTCCTTTAAAGAGAGGAGATACAGGTGTGTGTATATATATATATATATGTTTATAGCACATGAATCTCTTTACAGTCACAATGAGTGGTACTTTCTGTTTTACCTCGTTCTATTTGAATGTACATTGCTTATGCTTATCCCTGCATTTCACTTGCACGATTGAATGTCTTGAGACTTCTCACTTCAGGATGTTAAACTAAAAGCTTAAATAATAGCGGTGCTGATGTGTGTGTCGTGACTCGCCTCCACACCGCGCTTCAAAGCTGCGTTTCAACTCGACTCTGATCTTTCTTCTTTTTAACCTCAGGCCGTGAATTCACTTCAGTAAAGCGATGCTTTCACTGCGTGGCAACGAGCGCCTCTTCAGCTCAAAGTGAGGATCAAAGGGGTGGCAGCTCTTCTTCCGGAGGGTTCCTCTGCAGATGGAAAACCACCACCAAGATGCTCCCGCAGGTATACGGGCTGCTCACTACGGGTCTGATAGACACTTTGGGATATAAAGATAACAAAGACAGAATTTATTTCATTGTAAAATATATAACGACGGCCCCCTACCCTCCCTTCATACCTTCATCGCTTCCTTTCCTCATCCCCACATATCTACACACTTTTGTCCTTTCGTCCCTTCCTAAATCCCTGAGACCCCTCATCCCTTGGACCCTCATCCCTTGGACCCTCATCCCTTCATCCATCCAACCTTCCCTTCATATCTTTGACCCTTTATCCCTCTCTATCAGTACATCCATTCATCCCTTCTTACATCTCCACATCCTTTTGTCCTGCCATCCCTTCCTAAATCCCTTGGACCCTCATCCCTTCCTACCTCCCGACATCCCTTCATCCATCCTTCCCAACATCCCATTGACCATTCATCCCTCGTTCCAACATGTCTTGATCCCTGCCGTCCTTCAGGTATTTATTGCTCCATCTCTTTGGCCCTTCATCACTACATCCCTCTTTCCAAATACCAGCTACTTAAAGGGGACCTATCATGCTATATTTCAATAATATATTGTAGGGCCATAGAAAACATGTCTGCGAAGTTCAAACAGATCCTGCATTTTAGCCACGCCTCATTTCGCTCTATTTGCTCTATTCCAGCCCTGTTTTCACAAGGGCTGATTCTGTGGCAAATGAGCGGCAGCTGGCACGAGCGTCATGTTACCATGCTGTTACCATGCTGTTACCATGCTGTTACCATGCTGTTACCTTGCTGTTACCATGCTGTTACCATGCAGTTACCATGCAGTTACCATGCAGTTACCATGCTGTTTCCATGCTGTTACCATGCGGTTACCATGCGGTTACCATGCTGATAGGTGGAGAGTTGCCCATATAGGCGGAGCTCCTTGTTTCTGACCAAATCCGGATCAGTCTGTATCAGATCCGTTGCAGACCCGTTTCCTTTGAAGCCTTAAGGTGTTCCCTGTGAGCCTTAAGGTGTTCCCTGTGACCCTTAAGGTGATCCCTGTGACCCTTAAGGTGTTCCCTTTGACCCTTAAGGTGTTCCCTTTGACCCTAAAGGTGATCCCTGTGACCCTTAAGGTGTTCCCTTTGACCCTTAAGGTGTTCCCTTTGACCCTTAAGGTGTTCCCTGTGACCCTTAAGGTGTTCCCTGTGACCCTTAAGGTGTTCCCTTAAGGTGTTCCCTGTGACCCTTAAGGTGTTCCCTTAAGGTGTTCCCTTTGACCCTTAAGGTGTTCCCTGTGAACCTTAAGGTGTTCCCTGTGACCCTTAAGGTGTTCCCTGTGACCCTTAAGGTGTTCCCTGTGACCCTTAAGGTGTTCCCTGTGACCCTTAAGGTGTTCTCTGTGACCCTTAAGGTGTTCCCTGTGACCCTTAAGGTGTTCCCTTAAGGTGTTCCCTTAAGGTGTTCCCTGTGACCCTTAAGGTGTTCCCTGTGACCCTTAAGGTGTTCCCTGAGACCCTTAAGGTGTTCCCTGTGACCCTTAAGGTGTTCCCTGTGACCTTAAGGTGTTCCCTTTGACCCTTAAGGTCTTCCCTCTGACCCTTAAGGTGTTCCCTGTGACCCTTAAGGGCCTCCAGGCTCTTAGCAGAGGATCAGCGCTGACGGGGTTAATCAGCCGCTCTGAGCAGGTCGGTCGGGGCACAGACTCTTCCAGAACAAACTGACCTCTCCGTAATCCCCCCCCCCCCACACACTTCCTGCTGCAGGGAGGGGGGGGGGGGGGCTGAGTCACTCAGGGTGCACGTTCTTCAAGCCAATGTAGAGATACCTCATTACACAACAGCTTCTTACGATTACGTTCTGCATGTGAAACTGTAATTAAGCGGTGTTCAGTTGTCCTGGTTACTACTCATACTCCTGGTGTTCAGTTGTCCTGGTTACTACTCGTACTCGCGGTGTTAGTTGGTGAGAAAATATCTGTTTTGTAAAGAAGCCCTGGAAGTAAGACATTTTTGTTTCTGTGGGGACCCATTTTCATAAAACAGGGTATATAGAGAAGTGTTGTTGATGTAATACTCGTTGTGGCCACAGCAGACCAACGCGCATCACTTCCCTAGGACATACATAAGATTACAACCACGTGTGTTTCTGCCACACAGAAGGAAAGGTAACATATTCTTCAGTAATAAGTTCTGTTCATTTAAAGGAATGGTATGCTCATGACACTCATTTTTAATTTATTATCATCCGATAAAACAGACCAGTCTCTGCCAGTCTTTTTTTTTTTTTTTAATCCGATGACATTATCAGTGATTTTAAACTGATTATATACCGAAATAACATCAACACTGTGGGCGCCGCCATTTTAAAAATTCGAAAATATCTGTGTTGTAAAGAAGCCCTGGAAGTAAGAAATGTTTGTTTGGGGATCCATTTCCATAAAGCAGGTATATAGAGAAAAGGCCTGGTGAATATTTCAAAATGTCTTTGTTACAAAACGGGTCAATGAAAAAACTAGGCATTAAATAAGATGGCTAGAGTCACGAAAAATGTATCCTTAGTTGTTTTTATTGACAGCTGAAAAAACACAAAGTAACCAGGATTCTACCGGAAGAAAATAAAAACCTCATATATCACAGGTCGAGGACATATAACGGGTACCTCTGCTCTACCGCCACAGTCAGACCCCTCAAACCACTTGTGGCCAGGGTTTTATACGTGTTAAGCCCCTCCCCATAGGACAATCCACTATTTATACCCCTAACCCAGTGCTTCTCAAAGTGTGGTTCGCGCCCCCTAGTGGTCCGTGAGTATATTGGTAACATTTAAAAAAAAAAAATACATTTAAGTTTTCCGCACTCTCGCGGGAATATCTCCGCAATGGAGCGAGCTTAAGTTTCACTTTCTATTGCATGATAAAGCCCAGGGCAACACCTTCGTCACACATGTTGCCACTTGTTTGTACCATTTTCAGGCGATTTATAATCTGTTCTAGAAAAACGATGTGTTTTGGGATATTTGTGGAGTTAGGTGGTCCGCGAGTGTTTTTTTATTGGTTAAGTGCTTGGTATGAACTAGTTTGAGAAACACTGCCCTAACCAATGTCATTCTAATCTACACACACATTCACAATGCAAGACAAATTACCCAAACACACCAAATCAAAATAGGTCAACATATTATCTCTCTGACCACAGAAGCCCCAAACAATAACATTGTTATACTTGCAAGAAAAGTGCCCCCCGCGCCCATGCACTACATGGTATGCTCCAATTGAGCACAGGTGTTCCCACTGATTGAGCCTCTACTTAAGGATGCTTCTTTCCGTGGCTCTGTTTGGCCTTCACAGCCTTGAAGGAGAGGGTAAGCAGCTTACTTGCAAAAAGACTTCTAATACATTAGTTTTGAACAAACAATGAAGTGTTGTTGATGTAATACTCGTTGTGGCCACAGGAGACCAACGCGCATCACTTCCCTAGGACATACATAAGATGAAAACCACGTGTGTTTCTGCCACACAGAAGGAAAGGTAACATATTCTTCAGTAATAAGTAACACATTGTCTTCTTCCTTTGTTGACATAGGAACACATGAAACAACTCAATTATTTGCAAACACTGCCATCTAGCGTCTAACGCGGAGTACTACACAGTTATATTCATAAAACAAATATAATGGATCCCTTCCGTCGGTGAATATAAAGTGCATATTCTTAAGAAACCCTTTACTTATACAAGTTGAATACAAGCACTATTGAACCAATTACTTTACATATTTCAGTATTCACTGTTTACACATCCTATTGTCTTTTTAATTAGTATTATTACAGACCTAAATGTCACTTAATAATGTTATATGTCTTAATGTTTTTCACGTGTTTTGTATAGCATTACAATGATACACTTGCCTTGCATCATGTTGTGCATCAACAAGTCATTTAAACTGATCCACAGTGTGTGTGCAGTGAGGGGCAGGGGGCGCACAGAGACCACCTTCATGCACACACACGCTGAGCACGAGCCGTGTTACTGCTAAAACATGCGCAGAGAAAATTCACCTTATATTAAAAAACACGAGTTCTAAAACCACATCTCCCAGAAGAAGGGGTTTAAAGACGAAATGTGTTTGAAGCGAGTAACTTCCTGTCAGCTATGATACATGTTAGAGTTAGAGGCATGTTATGGGTTTTTTGTAAGAGTATTACGATAGAATTACCATAAAGTACAATTGCATATCCTGTAACAACCAAATATGGATCCCTAAAGAATCCACATGTGACGTATCATAATGCTTTATTATAGCAATAGTAATAGAGGAGTATATAATAATGATGAAGCATTGTGCTTATGTGTGTTTGCATGCGTGCGTGTACGTATGGATGCGCGTGCAGCAGGCACGAGCCGCCGGGCGCGCAGGAGAAGCCGCAAAAAAACCCAGCAGCCGCTACTGAAACTGCGCGAGGAGCAGAGGAGCCGAGGAACTTCAGAGTGCACGGTAAGAGAAACAAACCTGCTTATTCCTCTCCTTCCCGCCCGACACGGCTCTTCGGGATGCTTTCACTTGTTGTTTATTCGAATTGTTTTTGTTTCGTCCCTTTTGTTCTCTTTTCTCCCCGTGTGGGGTGCACGAGCGACGAGACAAAAGAAGCGGTTCACTTGACGCGAGACAAGACCGACGCGAGAATGAAAAGGGACATTTGTTGGTTTTTAAAAAACATTTCCAGATAGTCTTTCTTCTTGAATTCTTCTGTTTTTTTTATCCAGGCGGAAAATGTGCACGAGCTTAAAAAGGGGTGTGTACCGTCTGGAGGAACACGCGCTTCAGACACATTTGTTTTTCTTTACACTTTTATTGAGGATATCTGCACAGAAGCGTCTCCTCGCGGGCACGATGCTAGTTATTGATTTGAATTATTATTATATAAAAATCACAGGCTGTATTTTTACCATTTACAGCCGGTAAACTCCCCCCCCCCACCCTCCTCTCTCTTTGTCTGTCTGTGTGGAGGTGTGAAGCTGCATACACACACACACACACACACACACACACACACACACACACACACACACACACACACACACACACACACACACACACACACACACACACACACACACACACACACACACACACACACACACACACACACACACACACACACACACACACACACACACACACACACACACACACACACACACACACACACACAGATTTGTCCTGATTTAGATGAATTATTAATCGTATATTTCCGTTTTGTATTGCACTGAGGAGGTGGAGGATAGAGGAGGATGAAGAATAGGAGGGGGGGGTGTGATGATGAGGAAGGGGGTGATGAACAATTAGGCATAAACCCCCCTACTCCTCCTCCTCCTAAATTAAGTTCATCCTCTCATCTGGCTCGTGTTGCTGCTGCATGTTATTTCAAACTTTATTGTCCGTTCAGAGCCTGCTCCTTTGTTTGCCGCGGCACGCATGCGCAGTGTGAGCAGGGTGTGGATGCGAGAGATGCCACCTTGCCTATCAATAGGATGGAGAGGAGGAGGAAGGGGCTTTAATTATTCGTCTAGTCATTTATAGTGAAAGAAAATTTGATTTGAAATAACATTTTTTTATATGATTCTTTTGTGCGTGTGTGTGTGTGTGTGTGTGTGTAGTCAGATTGAGTGTGAGCCCAATGCCAGTGATGCTGTTTTCACTGAAACACCATGCAGCAGTGATGCGGTACTGAAGAATGTGTATTGATCAATTGGCGTAAAGACAACATTTTAACGATTCTTAAAAAATAGCCGAAAACCACGATCAAGAATAAAATGGCAGACGTTCTGAATCCTGCCTCTAAACGTGATGCTGCTTCTTTTGTCTGCTTTATATATTTGTGAATGGAGTATTTTGGGGGCTTTTACGGAGCTTTTACTACACATTGATTATTTGAATAAAATAGTCAATAATAAATCGTTGCATTAGCTGCGGCCCAACTAAACCATCTGAGGTCAATATGGAGTTTCCTACCAGTGCCTTCACGGAGCTGGAGTGATGTCCGCCACGTCCTTCTGTTGTCCGTTGTGTTGTCGTGGAAGTATTTAATATGTTTTATTCCATTTATTACTATCCATGCAATATTTATGTAGTGCTCCTTTGGGAATATGAGTGATTGGTGGGGGTGGGGGGGTATATGTGTAGCTCTATTTATAACTTATATAAAAATCTTGATTTCGTTAAATTAACTTACACAATATATAACGGGAATAATCCAACGTGCCATTTTGCATTCTGAGCACTATTTTGCGTAAGATGAAAGCTTCTTGGTTGAACTCAATTCATAGAGGTCTGTGATACGTGTAAGAAATGTGTCATTCATAATGTGGATAAATGGAGCATTCTGATTGGTTCATACACCGCCATGTGACTGTGATGTATGATTTTGCCTGGGCAACAATATATATAATTATTAATACAACAATTAAGTAACGAAAAAACACATGTTATCTTTATAATCATATGAGAAGAAACACACAATAATACCCAGTCTCCAATCGTGTTATTAAAACTGAGCTTTATAGCTATGATGTTCTTCTAAAGCTGTTCTTATTGTGTTGGCGTTGAAGATGTCACAGCTCCCTCTGTGTCCTGTTATAAGATCGCTATGGCAACGTGGCAACTGTAGTCATGTGACCCGTCTGTGTGCCATCTGATTGGCTCTCATAATTCTATAGTCCGTTCATTCATCCTGCTGCAAGGAGACAAACAGACACCTGTTGAGACGTTACTGCTGTGACTCATCCATTACCAACACTCATGGTGTGAGAGTGTGTGTGTGTGTGTGTGTGTGTGTGTGTGTGTGTCAAGAGCACCAATGATACATTTCTTGCCATATTCTTTCATAATCTTTGTGTTAGATATTGTCGTTTTTGTCAGAGATTATCAAACGTTTTTTCTCACATTTATTACATTCATTTTTGAGATTTTAACATTCCTTTTTACGACATAAAATACGCCAGTAAATACTCCGTTAGTCAATTTAAAATGGAGGTTGCTAACAAGTGTCTAAATGAGACGACTAAACGTCATCACGCCCAACATTAGCCGCCTTTAGCTTAGCGGTGGTGAAGTCATGTGACCGTGCTGTAGTTCCTTTATAGCCCAACATTAGCCACCTTTAGCTTAGCGGTGGTGACGTGAAGTCATGTGACCGTGCTGCAGTTCCTTTATAGCCAAACATTAGCCACCTTTAGCTTAGCGGTGGTGACGTGAAGTCATGTGACCGTGCTGCAGTTCCTTTATAGCCAAACATTAGCCACCTTTAGCTTAGCGGTGGTGACGTGAAGTCATGTGACCGTGCTGTAGTTCCTTTATAGCCCAACATTAGCCTCCTTTAGCTTAGCGGTGGTGAAGTCATGTGACCGTGCTGTAGTTCCTTTATAGCCCAACATTAGCCACCTTTAGCTTAGCGGTGGTGACGTGAAGTCATGTGACCGTGCTGCAGTTCCTTTATAGCCAAACATTAGCCACCTTTAGCTTAGCGGTGGTGACGTGAAGTCATGTGACCGTGCTGCAGTTCCTTTATAGCCAAACATTAGCCACCTTTAGCTTAGCGGTGGTGACGTGAAGTCATGTGACCGTGCTGTAGTTCCTTTATAGCCCAACATTAGCCTCCTTTAGCTTAGCGGTGGTGACGTGAAGTCATGTGACCGTGCTGTAGTTCCTTTATAGCCCAACATTAGTCTCCTTTAGCTTAGCGGTGGTGAGGTGAAGTCATGTGACCGTGCTGTAGTTCCTTTATAGCCCAACATTAGCCACCTTTAGCTTAGCGGTGGTGACGTGAAGTCATGTGACCGTGCTGTAGTTCCTTTATAGCCCAACATTAGCCACCTATAGCTTAGCGGTGGTGACGTGAAGTCATGTGACCGTGCTGTAGTTCCCTAATATGTTTGGACTACAGATGCTAAAGATCACTGAACTCTGGGTATTTTTAAACTGTCAAGTTGCCATTTTTTTGCCATCGAGCAATTATAAACAATTCTGTAGTCAGCTGTCTTCATAGATCAATCAGTTTCCTCCTCTATGTCAAAGATTGCAAAAAAAACAAAGGCACTATTTGTCCAGTTTGTCATGTGATCAGCCGGATCACTTTCACACGACGCAGCCTCCATCTTAATTAAACCCTAACCCTTCAGACGGACGCTCGTTATCCAACACAGAAGAGATGGAGCAGGACAATAGGAGGCTGCTAAACACACACACAGTTGTGTGTGTGTGTGTGTGTGTGTGTGTGTGTGTGTGTGTGTGTGTGTGTGTGTGTGTGTGTGTGTGTGTGTGTGTGTGTGTGTGTGTGTGTGTGTGTGTGTGTGTGTGTGTGTGTGTGTGTGTGTGTGTGTGTGTGTGTGTGTGTGTGTGTGTGTGTGTGTGTGTGTGTGTGGAGGAAGGTGGGGAATGGGTGCAGCTGCAGGTTGAGTTACCACTGCCGATACTACTGTCACTACCGCGGCAAAGAAAGTAGACAATTGAACACAATTAGTCAGTTTTTGGTCTTCATTTCTCAGAAAACTACTGAAATGTGGAATAATTAATAATTAGTTCATTGATGAGTTGACCTAAGAAGAACAAATAAACGACAATGAGGATATTCAAATCATGATTGAGACGATTATCAAGCACACAATGCCAGACTGTCTCGAGATCCTGCTTCCTAAATGTGAGACTTTGCTGATTTTGTTTGATTTATCTCTTTGGAAACCACATGTTTTGGGCTCTGATGGAGATGTTTCCCTATTCTCTGCCCTTTGTAGAGACGCTGCTTTAGTTGGCGGTCCTATTTACACCATATGAGGTTAATACAAAGTTGCCTAGAGATGATTTTACTCACCTGGACGGACCATTCAAATGAACAAAAACCCTTTTTCACAATGCCCTAACCCTAACTGATTTAGGGAACTCCAGCACGGTCACATGACTTCACCGCCGCTAAGCTAAAGGTGGCTAATGTTGGGCTATAAAGGAACTACAGCACGGTCACATGACTTCACGTCACCACCGCTAAGCTAAAGGTGGCTAATATTGGGCTATAAAGGAACTACAGCACGGTCACATGACTTCACGTCACCACCGCTAAGCTAAAGGAGGCTAATGTTGGGCTATAAAGGAACTACAGCACGGTCACATGACTTCACGTCACCACCGCTAAGCTAAAGGAGGCTAATGTTGGGCTATAAAGGAACTACAGCACGGTCACATGACTTCACGACACCACCGCTAAGCTAAAGGAGGCTAATGTTGGGCTATAAAGAAACTACAGCACGGTCACATGACTTCACGTCACCACCGCTAAGCTAAAGGTGGCTAATGTTGGGCTATAAAGGAACTCCAGCACGGTCACATGACTTCACGTCACCACCGCTAAGCTAAAGGAGGCTAATGTTGGGCTATAAAGGAACTACAGCACGGTCACATGACTTCACGTCACCACCGCTAAGCTAAAGGAGGCTAATGTTGGGCTATAAAGGAACTACAGCACGGTCACATGACTTCACGTCACCACCGCTAAGCTAAAGGAGGCTAATGTTGGGCTATAAAGGAACTACAGCACGGTCACATGACTTCACGTCACCACCGCTAAGCTAAAGGAGGCTAATGTTGGGCTATAAAGGAACTACAGCACGGTCACATGACTTCACGTCACCACCGCTAAGCTAAAGGCGGCTAATGTTGGGCTATAAAGGAACTACAGCACGGTCACATGACTTCACGTCACCACCGCTAAGCTAAAGGCGGCTAATGTTGGGCTATAAAGGAACTCCAGCACCTTGGGTTAGAGTTAGGGTTAGGGCACCTTTTTCTAGTAACTGAATATCATTACAATCAGACACAAAAGGGTATTTTCTTCCTTAAAATAAAGACTGATAATGATCGGTGGATGATGCCAGGAGAGGCTGTGAGAAAGTGTCTCGTATTTAATAAGCGAGTGTTACGTTGTCATGAAGTGCAGACGGCCGGATGCCTCTCGCCTCGCAGCATTCATCTCATCCTGGTCCTCGCGTCTGGGAAAGATGTCTCACGTATGTTTTGATGTACTTTATATAAAAGCTGAGTTGAACTTACCTTTTCTCCTACTTTAATGAGTGACGAGTGGCTCCAGGCTGCATGAGCTGCTCCCAGCATAGCCTTACCTCCAGATGTGCTTGAGAAGTCGAACATGGAAAATCCATGACCACTATTGTAGTGTTTATAACGGGAACAATGTGTCTGTGGCTCAAGGGATAATTGGTAAACATCTACCAATCGGAGGCAGCCAGTCAACATGTTAAAGTGTCCTTCCAAGTGTCCTTCATTGCTCCCATATAGAAGTGAATTTAAGTCGCTCTAAAATACAAAAAGAGTTAAATTAAAATGAGACAGCACCGATGATATCTGATGAATTGAAGGTTCTCCATTCGTACCTGTATATATTCTATATTCCCATTATTATCCGCTCAACGTGAGCACACTGAACGACGTCTCCTGCATTTCCCACAAGCTTGAAATGCGTCTATGGTTGTCCAACTTATACAATCGTGTCGTGACCGCCAACAAGCTGCGTACTTTCCATTCATGATCTACTTTTGCGATTTGCATTTCGTTTTGTCTGTCGGCCTCTCATTATAACAACACAACTGATGGTTAGCAGTGCATGGGATTTGATTTACCCAGTGACGTAAGCACACACACACACACACACACACACACACACACACACACACAGACAGACAGACAGACAGACAGACAGACAGACAGACAGACAGACAGACAGACAGACAGACAGACAGACAGACAGACAGACAGACAGACAGACAGACAGACAGACAGACAGACAGACAGACAGACAGACAGACAGACAGACAGACAGACAGACAGACAGACAGACAGACAGACAGACAGACAGACAGACAGACAGACAGAGAGACAGACAGACAGACAGACAGACAGACAGACAGACAGACAGACAGACAGACAGACAGACAGACAGACAGACAGACAGACAGACAGACAGACAGACAGACAGACAGACAGACAGACAGACAGACAGACAGACAGACAGACAGACAGACAGACAGACAGACAGACAGACAGACAGACAGACAGACAGACAGACAGACAGACAGACAGACAGACAGACAGACAGACAGACAGACAGACAGACAGACAGACAGACAGACAGACAGACAGACAGACAGACAGACAGACAGACAGACAGACAGACAGACAGACAGACAGACAGACAGACAGACAGACAGACAGACAGACAGACAGACAGAGTTTGGCAGTGGAATGAGGAAGTGATTTCGTTGGAGCGCCGCCACTGTTCGCAGCCAGTTGTTTCATGTTGTTTGACAGAGCGGCTCTCTGCAGCGGGAAGGAGAACAGATGAAGTGTTGGCTGAGTGTTTACTCTCTATAAAAAGAGTGCAGGGAAACCAGGCGTAGTGTTACACGAGTATATTTAAAGCTTGATAGGACTTCTGCGTGTGTTGGACTAAAGTCTGCCTGACAGGAATGAGGAAGTTGGACGTTTCTAATTCGTGTCAAAGGCAGCGTGACTCTGTGTTTAAAGTGCCTTTCTAAGCGTTTATTTTGGGGCTGTTTACACGGAAGTGGAGTCACAGGGTTTACGGGAAAGATGGAGGCCGGGTGACGACCATTTCCCAACAGCCTCTCGGCTTGTATCTGTCTTTTTATAGAAGTTATAACGAGGAGCACCGGGACGGAGAAGGTCCCGCTGAGGCTGGGTCCTCTGTGTTTTCGAATCACCTGGGAGAAGATGGTTCAAAACATACCCAAGGCCAACTCTTCACCTTTCCACTATTAGAGTGCAATGAAGACATAACATTGGAAACAAACACTATTAAGTATTTCTTTTGCAGGTTATCATTATCATAGCATAACATTGACACGCATTATGTCTTGAATATGTGCGAGTTGTAAAAGAACGCCACTGGATTGTGGGAGGGAATCAAACGTTCCAAAAAAGGCCAGAACCTGATACAAGCAGGGACATTAATGTGCCGTTTATTTATTTTATTTTCATATACTTTATTAATCCCCGTGGGGAAATTGTTTCTCTGCATTTGACCCATCCTAGGCTGAAGTCGAATAGTCCATTTAGCTTAGGAACCTTCCTAAAGGAGTGAAGTGACCCGGAAGTCCCTCAGTGGCAGCCATGATAAGTGCCGTTCCAATTCTCTAGATGAAAGGAAAGGAGGTTTCAAACTTCCTTTATAGCCTCCTTTAGCTTAGGAACCACTGGACCTCCCTAACCGACAGGAGAAGCGAAAATGCTGCCCCACAATGCATTGCAGCCGCAGCATTTGCCGTCACTCAACAGTCGGCCGTTCACGGAAACAACCGATTATGACGGAGAAATGATATCATGAAAGTTACGGTGCTTATTAAGCTTTTTAAAACGTATGTGGTAAGTTGGTAAGTTTCCATAGTTACCCCACAGCAGCAGACGCACATTCAGGACGTCCGCTGGCGCATCATAAACACGTCGGATAGTGAAAGTGCAGTCGATTCTCTAAAGTACCGCAGTCTTTTCTCCTAAGTCCTTTTGAATTCTCCTATCCACTATCCCTTAACCCCGTGACCTTTCACTCAGAGGTCAAGGGATAGACGATAGGGTTAGAACTTAGGAGCTGATCTTTGGACTATTCGACTGCAGCCCTAGTGTTAGGAGCAGTGGGCTGCCATTTTGAACGGCACCCTGGGGAGCAGTGTGGGTGCCTTGCTCCGGGACACCTCGATAGCACTTGGTCTTGCCGGGACTTGAACCGGTGACCTTCCAGTTACCAAGCCAAGTCCCTATCGCCACCACCGCCCCAAAATAATGTGCAGTTTATTTGAAAAATCCATCAAGGTGTATGTCCTTTTGTATTCTGTCTAATCTTGAGAATTAAATAACCTAAAAATAAACAAATTGCAAAAATTATATTTTGCCAATAATAATGAACAAAAGTCCTAGAATACACTCAGACACAAATGATGGCAACATGTATATTATCTCATGTATATATAGTCGTAACTACACAGTGAGAAGATATGTTTAGTAAAGAGTCTGTGTAATACGGAGCCCTAAAGGGACATGGAAAAAAAAATGTCCATAAAATTAAGTCTGAGTTTGAAATATATCTCAAATAATGTATTGTTATTTCCCCACGTAAACATAGCCTAACAGTCCGCAGTGAAACGGTCGTCTCCTGTGTGTTCCACTTCCTCCTTGGTGCATCGGTAACTTTCTCAAAAAATTAAAATAAATAAATATAATATAAATGGTAACATATGTTTTTGTGTTTTTTCTGCCACCTAGTGACCAAAAAAAGACCTACACAGCCTCAGATTCATTACTAGTGCAACGTTCCCGAGCATCAAGAGAAACCTCGGTGTATCATGAATTTGGAATCATTCTAAAAATATCTTTTGAACAGTTAAAGAAAGTCATCTGCAGAGCAAGACCTGACGCCGTGTCTCGCTTCAACACGAGCGCTAACGCGGTTTAACACGGTGCTTAACTCGTGTCTCCGACCCGGAGTCAGAGTCGTTCTGCAGCCAGAGTGCATCAGCATGAAAGTTGCGTCTGACCCTCCGCGTGTCCTCGAGGTTTGACGGCGGTGCAACATGTCCTCGGCTCTTTCACCATGAGCTCCATCTGTCACGTCGCACGTCGTCTTCCAGGACATTACTGCTCGAACCGAAAGAGACAGCGCTATCTGATGTGAGGGGGAGGATGAACTCGGCAGCCTCAGCTCTGCTCCCTGAAGCTGAATCCCCAAATCCACTCAATCAAACCAGGGGTGTCCAAACTTATTTCAGCGAGGGCCACATACAGAAAGATATACGACGGCCTCCCTCGAAGTATATCGCCTCATAAGTTCAGTTATAAGTCGGCAAAATCTATCAATACATTATTCTTTTTTTTTTTTTACTTAGTTTTTATTATTTTCAGGAAAAACAAAACAAACAAAAGTAGTGTCAGAGATCAAAGAATTATCTATACATAATGTAACTGAGGTCAGGGTTCGCTGTGGCTTAGTGCAGGGTCTTGTAGGCAGTCCACTTGAACAGTTTCTTTTCAAATTCTGGTAGTTTCATTCTGAGCCTATGGGTGAGTCTTTCCATATGGAGTATTTCTCCAACAACTTCCAACCAATCAATGGCTGCAGGGGGTTCCTCCTGCAGCCATTTCCTGGTGATTGCTTCTTTCGTTGATGCTATCAGTCTACGCACAAGATATTGGTCTCCGTATTGGACGATGCTCCTTGTGAGATTTCCTAAATAAAGTACTTCAAAAGTGTTCGGGACCTCATATCCCAAAATCCGCTTGAGCAAAGTCCATACTTCATCCCAGTATCCCTTCATTTTCGCACATTCCCAAAAAACATGTGTATTCCTCTCGCCACACAGTCTCCAGCATGCCTCCTGAGTACGTGCGTATTTACTTTTAGTCCTGGGAGTAATGAAAAATCGGATTATATTTTTCCAACAATACATTATTGTTGATACGTTGGCAGCTCGTTGCTTAAAACAGAAGCTTCAGATCGATTATAATGAGAGGGAATACGGAGGGTCTATTTCACGGTTGTTATGTAAATGTGTTATTGGGCTTTTTTATTATCAACTTAGATTTGTTTGAACATGTTTTCAACTTTAATGGACTGGATTTATTTTTTGACCATTGGGCTCATTAACACATGAATACTGTGTAATATATTTAACATATATTTAAGAAGTACAATATAAGACAAGCAGAAGTTTATTATACTTAAGTCATTATACTTTTTGGATTAGTAGTTTGGACACCTCTGATTTAAACATTTAAAAAAGGAAAAGAAACATGACTGACCCATCTTGATGCCAGGAGAGAGACCTGGCTGGCACCCCGAAATAAATACAAATAATTAACACTCAAACTGTCACAACTCGGCCGTCCTCGTGGGAAAGAACCGTTACTTCTTCCCCCAGCCTGTCCTCTTCTCTGTGGAGGAGACATATCTCATCGTGCAGAGCAAAGCTTTCAATAGTTTGAGATTTCAATCGCTAAACAATTCCAGATTGAGATAGCGGCACCTGTGACCGCGAGGTAATTGCTGTGAAACAGGAAGAGATTACACACACAGAAGTGATAAGGGATTTTCCCGCTGTGTCAACAACTCTCCTCTCAATACAGTAACACGTTTACACAGCTTGTGGTTTGGTTAAATAGTAACTGGCTTGGTTACCGTGTGAGTTCACAGATTCACGAGGAAACAAAGAAATACTTGGCATTCCTGTCTCACGATCGCTTCACTTCTGTGGAAGCATTTCGGATATTGTTCCAATCAATTATTAACCGTTGGAATGTCCTGATGCAAATACAGTGCGGTGTGAATTATAGATCAGTGTGAACCTCGTATGAGTTCACAGTCATATCTGCCGGCCGCTCGACAACAGTGAGATGTGCGGCAGCCATTTTGTGTCCTGGTAAGTCTTTATAACGTTTATTTCCCGATACGTTTTCACCACGAAGCCGATTGAGCTGCACAGCTTTCAGGAACCATCGTTACCAATCCTCCGGTGGCTCTTCGCTCTCCTGTTAATCCGGAAGGACGACAGAGTCTCCGAGCTGCTCTTTAGTGAAGCTTAAAGGCAGCGTTTCGAGAGGAGATGGTACAACAGAGTTTAGACTGGAAGGAGCTCCGCCTCCTCTGCAGTCCCAGTTCTGTCAGCCGCCATCAACGAGACAGGAAATGACAACGAGGAAAAAAATTACAGAAATATCTTCACCGGGGATCAGACGTGATCAAGGGCTTGTCTGAAACACTCGGTGTGTGCGTGTGTGTGTGTGTGTGTTAGCAGGGAGTCGAGCTGTAGGCCAGTCATAGGTCACGTATTTCTCAGACACACTGTCCACATCGCTCCTTAATAAACAGTGTGTGTGTGTGTGTGTGTGTGTGTGTGTACTAGCATTACTATACTTGTGGGGACCTACATCAGTTTACATAGTCACGTGTGGGGACTCGCCTCCCTTATGGGGACAAATTGAAGGTCCCCATAAGGGGGATCATTAATTTTAGGGTGAAGACTTGGTTAGGTTTAGGATTAGGGTAAGGGTAAGGGTAAAGTTAAGGGTTAGGGCTAGGCATGTGTTGGTTCTGGTTAAGGTTAGGATAAGTCTCCAGGAAATGCATCTAAGTCAATGTAATGTCCCCTGAAGTGATGTATACATGGTATGTGTGTGTGTGTGCGTGTGTGTGTGAGAGGAGGTGGATAGTTTTCTACATGCATGGTAACAGTGAGGCTAATTTTACCACGATGTACGTCTTATAGTTTTATACAATATTTGAATGTACCTGAAGCCTAAGGACCAAACGTTCATTAAAGTCTAATTTTAGGGTTATTTAAAAACCCTAACTTTTAAATATATCCTCATACATATATGTCCAATATGTACTTTCTGATC
This sequence comes from Pseudochaenichthys georgianus, assembly GCF_902827115.2. Taxonomy (NCBI): domain Eukaryota; kingdom Metazoa; phylum Chordata; class Actinopteri; order Perciformes; family Channichthyidae; genus Pseudochaenichthys; species Pseudochaenichthys georgianus. The sequence continues at coordinate 42,713,931 of NC_047519.1, forward strand.
TTGATATTTCAATTTTTTAAAATAGAATACTAGAAGTTATATAGATTATGGCCTTAAAAGTAGAAATATATCCTTTTCAAATAACAAAATATTTTACTATAATTTTATTTAGTATCAATTCTGTTAAATGTTGATGCTCGAATACTTTAAATGTTTTAATAAAAAAAAGCATAGTTTACGCATTACACTTGATTGAAAATTCGAAATATCTTCTAACTGTATCATACTGTATGTCAGGACATTTATTGTATTTATTAAAAAATATGAAATGTTATTATTATTTTATATAATTGTTCATTTTTAGTTAATAATAATACAAATAAAACGTGTTATTTGTAAGGCGCCTTTCATTACTAAAAGCTGCTACAAGGGGCATAAGATATATACTTAAAGGCCGAGGACATTTTGAGCTATTCATATCTTGAACTGTAACTTTTATTCATGTATTTTTGTTAATGTTAATTTTATCATCGTTCCTTTTTAATGACTGTTTTTAAATGCTATTATCTTAATGTCTTTCATTTTTGTAAAGCATTTTTTTAATTGCCTTGTGTTGAAAGGTGCTATATAAATAAACTGTCCTTGCCTTGCCTTAAAAACACGAGTTTAATAAAAGGCTTTGTTAAAAATAAGCGTTTTTAGGCCCTTAAACCTAAACCCCTAACAATGCTACCGTTGTGTAAATGTCTGGATAAGTCATTTGTTCTCTTGCTCAGCTGTGACACAGTCGGCCAATCAGAGGCAGTCTAGGCTCCTCAGACAGGGATGTGAGTGCTCTCACCCTCCTGTGGCTGGTTTTTTCGGGGTTAGCTGGAGTTCAGAGTCGACTCTGTCCTCTCTCCTTGTCTGCGGGACACAGACACACTGTACAACACCCCCCCCCCCTCTCTCTGTCTGTCTGTGTCACTGGTTCTCTGTTGTGTCTGCAGACAGCGCACACCCGCCACGTCCAATTCCTCTCCGCCGGTGTCTGAACCGCTGGCTGCAGACGCCTCGGTGACGGGGGTCATTTAGCCGGGACGCTGAGAGAGGGCCAGTTTATCTGAGGGTGCACGTCTGAGTCTGCAGTGTGTGTGTGTGTGTGTGTGTGTGTGTGTGTGTGTGGTGTTGTTAGATGATTCAGCCCAAAGACATTTTATACTGCTACGTTTGTGTATTTGAATATACCTAGTCTCGTCAATGGTTTTTTTAATGTGTTTTTGGCTTGAATAAGGTCCGTGGTTAACACAAGCTGAAGAGATTTTTGTTGTACGACATTAAATACCATGCGCCATTTTCGTTCCTACCCTCACCTATGGTCATGATTCAGGATGGGTCATGACCGAAGCGGGAGAAGATGGATGGACATTAAATACGTCAGTAAATAAATACAGAACTGTTGAATTTAGAAACTGAGGTTGCTAACAAGTGTCTAAATGAGAAGGCTAAACGTCATCACACCCAACATTAGCCACCTTTAGCTTAGCGGTAGTGACGTGAAGTCATGTGACCGTGCTGTAGTTCCTTCATAGCCCAACATTAGCCGCCTTTAGCTTAGCGGTGGTGACGTGAAGTCATGTGACCGTGCTGTAGTTCCTTTATAGCCCAACATTAGCCTCCTTTAGCTTAGCGGTGGTGACGTGAAGTCATGTGACCGTGCTGTAGTTCCTTTATAGCCCAACATTAGCCTCCTTTAGCTTAGCGGTGGTGACGTGAAGTCATGTGACCGTGCTGTAGCTCCTTTATAGCCCAACATTAGCCTCCTTTAGCTTAGCGGTGGTGACGTGAAGTCATGTGACCGTGCTGTAGTTCCTCTATAGCCCAACATTAGCCGTCTTTAGCTTAGCGGTGGTGAAGTCATGTGACCGTGCTGTAGTTCCTTTATAGCCCAACATTAGCCACCTTTAGCTTAGCGGTGGTGACGTGAAGTCATGTGACCGTGCTGTAGTTCCTTTATAGCCCAACATTAGCCTCCTTTAGCTTAGCGGTGGTGACGTGAAGTCATGTGACCGTGCTGTAGTTCCTTTATAGCCCAACATTAGCCGCCTTTAGCTTAGCGGTGTTGATATGAAGATAATGTGCAAGTATCATACGTTTCACACAGACATTATTCTCTGCAATAATCCAAAATCAAATGCAAAAATCACATTGTTACTGTGTCGTCCTAGAAAACTACTCTATTGGAGCTCTGGTTGAAAGCAGGAAGCAAATTGTAAATAAAAGTCACCTGACTGACATGAAGTGCATTATTTACAACCTTCTGGTGACCTGTCATTCTCCAGGGGAGCAGAGGAAGTTAATCTCTTGTGTTCAGCAGATTGTTTCCTGTATTTGTTCTAAAAGTAAGAAGTAAGAGAGGATGCAAGTACGTACGTTTACACACTGTCTGGTATCCGAGCAGGACGAACTGAATTCATTGAGCTAAAGCATTCATTGCAACAAGTGCATCTGGGTTTATGCTGGTGTAAAAATGGGGAATTAACTTCAGAAGCCCGACCTGCGAGCGCATCTGCAGTCTGAACGTGTGAATATGTACAATTCTCAGCTTTAACAGTATTAGATATCCTGGAATAAGAAGTAAATGAGTAATATTTTGAAAGAGAGAAGTGAAAATGCAGTGTTTGCTGTTTGTGGGCAGCAGCCGGTGATAAGACTTGTTATTTTTCGTTATGTTCATCTCATGCTTGTGAACTAACTCCCGCCTTTTTTTTAATGTCTCCCTTCATGTGTCAGATTTATGGAAAGATTTGAAAGCGGATCCCAGTGACGGTGCTTTATGCTTTCCTAGCTGGTAAAGCGGATCATAAACATCACAGAGAATCCCCAGAAACCAGTCAGGAGTTATTACGCTGAGCCTCGAAAGCTTCTGTCCGCAGTTATGATTTACTGAGCATTTAACAAGACCTAAAATACGACTCAAACCAACACAAAACCTTAAACCAACCACCTGACCGTAAAACTACACATCTGTCAAGGCAGAAACAGTTTCACGAGTAAACACACATTAAATATTTTCTTGCAACTCTTAAATTCGACCCTTAAATCTCATATAAAACACAGACTTTCCCCCAAGAGACCGCTATTTGTGTCATGTTTGAAACCAGAAGGCAACATTTGATTATTTCTCACTTAACGTCATAAGAAAAGGCCACTGCTATAGTTTTCAACCCAAACCACAATCTTTTCTTGTATCTAACAAAGTAGTTTTGATGCCTAAACTCAAAGTTTTTTCTCAACCTTACAAGTTGTTTCCTGTGAAAGCGGAAGTTTATTTTAGAAAAGACTGTAAGCATAAAACAAAATGAGGAATAACATTTCATAACATATCACCCTAACCCTTGCATCAAGATACGTGACATAGATGTGATGTCGTCTCGTGCATCGGACGATCAATCTAAAGGAACATTAAAGTATTTGTAAAATGAATCTGAATGAGTGGAAAACAAGTTTATTTATATAGCCCCTTTCAGCACCAGGCACCAGCTTTACAAAGATGAAAGGCATTCAGACAAAGGCATTTAAAAACAGTAAAAGATAATAAAATAAACATTAAAAGTTACAGTGCAGTCTAAGATATGAATAGTTCAATTATTTCGGTTCTTGATTTTTTATTTATTCACAGAACCTCCCTTTGGAAATCCGAACATTTCCGTCCCGATTGTTAATTTAGACTGATTGTTTTCACCATGTTTTGCTCGCATGGCATCCACAACCGGACCCTCGGGAGGGTGTACTAGCCCCCTACCCTGCTTTGCTCCCATAACAAAGGCTTTAAGTGTTACCTGAACACCCCGTGTTACCAAAACTCTATGTTTCACCCGTCGGTGCTGTGATGCTTGTTCCTCAGTACAAATCACCCAAAAACTGAACATAAACCCTGGCTACGACGGATATCCCAAATATCCTACTTTCGAGCAGTCCCTCTCATAAATGTCATGGAGTTTAATTACGTTTAACTTTAAAACATTAAAAGAAAAAATACATGGATAAAAGTTACAGTGCAGTCTAAGATATGAATAATTCAATTAAAAGCAGCGACAAAAAGAAAAGTCTTCAGCCTGGATTTAAAAGTAATCAGAGTTGCAACTGAACGCTGCTTCTCCATGTTTAGTTCTGACTCTGGGGACAGAAAGCTGACCAGTCCCTGAAGACCTGAGAGATCTGGATGGTTCATAATTTAGCAGGAGGTCAGAAATTTAATTTGGGCCTGAAAGGAATACTAATGATAAGAAATATGTCTACGATATGCAGTTAATGAGTCGTCCTGCAGGAGGACTGAAAGTCGTTTAAACCCCATTTCCCATTAGAGTTGCTCGTTCCATTCCCAGAAAATGTCACTGGGCTCTGATCCGCGGTGTAGTGCCCCAGAGATATTGATTGATGTTGGACTCGGCTCTGGCTCCATGCAGGCAGATGGAGAGGAGGATGGCGTGGGACTCTGGGGAGAAGGAGAGATGGTGGATCGAAGCTGCAGAGATATTGATTGACACGGGAGATTACAGAACTCTGGAGCCAAGGCAAGACAGAAAGACAGAATGTGCTGTGAAACAAACCCTGGTGGTGTTGGTAGCCAAATGGATTCCTACGTGATACGTGTAGATTATATTCAAAGTATTTCCTTCCACTTGAAATGGACACTTTATCTCATATTAAATACAGGACTTTCCCCCGAGTGTTATGTTTGAAACAAGAAGGCAACATTTGATTATTTCTCACTTAACGTCATATATAAGAAAAGGCCACTCCTATAGTTTTCAACCCAAACCACAATCTTTTCTTGAGTCTAACAAAGTAGTTTTGATGCCACATATAGTTATTTCATTTCAAGACATCTGAAATGCTCTCTGAAACCATCCCAAAATGGATGGTGAAGTGATACGTGCAGATTATATTTACCTCTTGTTCCTCTCTCACTGGGCTTGGACAGTGCTTCAGGAAAAAGCAGATAAGCAATAATTAGAACTGAACTCCAGTATCTTCTTCCATCACAGAAAAATAAGCTACGTCTCTGGCTGGCTCTGTCTTTTCTCATTCTTTGGGTACGATACTCATCCAAAAATGTCTCCCTTAGGGTTGTTGACCGTATTGAAGTGTATGTAAGTCATTTTGGAAAGAATTGCCAGCGAAATGACGTCATGTGTTGCAATGTTGGTATTCGCCTTGCTCAAATATTATCGGCCTATTAGATGTATGTCATAAAGTTGGACCTTAAGCACTTTAACCTGTTAAGCCCGAGAGACCCCGGTTCCGGGGGCCTCCTGCAATATCTTGCAGGAAACAGTGTCTGGGGGCATTTTATAAACTATGAATATTTGTATATCCATGTAACGGAAAGAAACTCATCGAACTGATCATTTAAAAAATGTTTTTAAAAAAAAAACCCACAATGCTAACGCTGAGCCTCTGAATTAGCAACGAGCGAAAAATGCTAACTGATGACTGCACCGAAATTCACTCACAAAACCTTATTATTTATCTTTGCTGCACATCCAACCCATCGTTTCACATCGTGAGGGGACACAGAATCGATGGTTATCCTCATTATCACTCAATCATACGAACTCTCAATCAAAACATATGGAGCTAGTTAGCCAAAAACGGCAAAATGGCTCACCTGTGTGGTAGTCTGGTCAAAAGTGGTCTTCAATGGCATTAAAACGATAAAAACGATGCTGAAGTTAATCCATAGGTGAATCCAAGGTGTCTGTGTCACTTTGAATGATTTCTGATAATCCATAAGCAATAAATCAGCTTTTCGGTTTTGAGATGTCAGACCTAGAGACAGCTTCACTCTGGAGCAAAACTGCTTGCGCGAAGACGCCATTTTTTTTTTAAACATGAGTGTGTGCGGGACGATTCCCATTGGATTCTATTGGCTCTAACGGTCAGAAAGAGATGTCACGTGTCAGAATCGAACAAGGGGGGCCAGAGATAGGTCAAATCCACCCAAATGGCCCCAGAAGAGGGTTTTTTTGCTAAATCTGTCTAAAAAGGACGAATATCTCTTGTTTTGCATCAATCTTAACACAGGGTACTTACTATATGTTGTACTTTGGATTCCTAAAGCTCTTAGTCTACTAACCCATCATCCAAGGTTAGTTTTCACTATAAGTACAACATATCTTTTGGACGGACACTATAATTTACAGTTTTTTACTATGTTCAATCTGAATTTTCTTTAAAATAAAAAACATCTATATTGATTCTGACTTTTCTACATCCAACTCACAGGTTTATCATTACGTTGAGAAAAAGATTATAATTTAAAACCCTTTTAGAAGATGTGGTCATTTGTTCTGGGAATGTCCTTTTCGAGCCTGAAACCTGAAAAACAGGCTCGGGGCTCAACAGGCTAAGTCAAGCTTTCAGACATGGGAATCGTAGTTGCGTTGTAGTTCCTCTAGTAGGTATCATGTGACAGAAAAGGAGGACAACTCAAATTCAGACAGCAATCAGGAAATCATAAGAATGAAAAAGCAGAACAGAAGTCTTTAAAGGGGAGATGTGTTTTGAAGCGTGTTAGATGTCAGATGGGCTATAACATAAACAGAATTGTTTTATAAACTTTAATACTCATGTTAAATGCCATATGTTTTGGTGCTGTGATTCTACATCACATAACTTCTGGTTTTCGCATTTGACACAACGTAAAAAATCCATAAATGTACATTTTTTATTAAACAATATAACCTGAGCTCGGCAAATTCAATTCTTTAATCTGTAAGTCCTAAATGTTCGTGCTGTTCACATCCGCCTGCAGACTGGTTCTACTTCTCTTTACCGACACTAGATATATTCAGGTATCCTTTTGTTCTCTATGTTTAATTAAAACCAGACAGAAAGGGGAAGGAATTCAAATTATCAAGAAAACAAAGCCGCCGTACATTAACGATAACGTGCAAACACAGCTGCGAACACACAGTCCTCCACGCTCCTTTCACCACCACCTAAAACCAACTGGTCATGACGCAACTTGGTTATTAGCTTATTCAGTTTCTGGTATTTCCATTGTGTGAAGTAATCCAGACTGTGCACACCTAGATATATGGTTTAGAGAATTCAAAATGGATTAATAAATGGCCATAAAACCACAAAATCTGCATATTTACGAATATTTACGAGGTATTTTGTCTCTTCAACGCCCAGGTTACGCCGACAAGCTACATCAGGTTGGTTGCTTGGTCAGAAGGTGAACAAAAAACCCAACTTTATGGCGGGTGTTTCACTGTCCCCCATTGAACAACGTGAGAAGAAAACCCCTCTCTCCAGGCGGGTGGGCCTTCTCATTGAAATTCAGCAGCGCCTGCGAGGAAAGATGCAGAGACGAGACCACGGTTCTTTTGAAAGGAAGCAAGCCGAGTCCTTGACAGCTCTCGAGGCCTCCTGTCTTAACAGCGAGTATCTGAGTGGCGTTGGTGTGTGTTGGTGTGTGCTGGGAGGCAGGGGTATTGGCAGCAGCCAGTGATGGAGTGGAAGATAGCTCCGGCTGTCACTCCAGTTTGCAAAGAGTCCCTTTGAAATGACGGAATGGGCTGAAACATCCACCGTCTCCGCTCAGGGTCCATTTTGATTTGTGGTTTGTGATGTGCACTTTATTGCAGCTTATCTTACATGTACTGTGTGCACTCCTGCTCAAAATGGCTGCTGTGGACTGATCACAGAGAATGGCAAACCCTGCTAAAGGACCAGCTTTACACACTGGGAAGAAAGACTTCATAAATAAACAAGATGGCTTTCTCAAAAACTTTAAATCTTGCCAGGTATATTATCTAGTCAGAATATGTCTTTACACTTGATATAAGACATAAGCAGAGGTGGGAAGTAGCTAAGTACATTTACTCAAGTACTGTAACATTTGAGGTACTTCCATTTTATACCTATGAATAGATATCATATATATTATTCTGAAATGGACCAATCTGCACAACGACTACTTTCACTGTCTTTCACTATATTTTGATGAGAATGCTTTTCTACTTTTACTTGAGGAACATTTTGAACGCAGGACTTTTACTGTAACAGAGTATTTCTACACTCTGGTACTTATACTTTTACTTAAGTACACGATCTGAGTACTTCTACTTTTACTAAAGTACAAGTTCTGAGTACTTCTACTTTAACTAAAGTACAAGATCTGAGTACTTCTACTTTTACTCAAGTACAATATCTGAGTACTTCTACTTTTACTCAAGTACAAGATCTGAGTACTTCTACTTTAACTAAAGTACACGATCGGAGTACTTCTCCCACCTCTGCACATACTAACTGAAGACGTAACACTGCAGTGAGACGGAGGGTCTTGTTTTTTCGCAGCTCAGAATTCAACTTGAGATTTAAAATGAATGCCATCTTCTGTATTCCGAGGCATCCTGAAAAGCGTCTGACTAGATAATTAGAAATCACATTTAGTTTGAACTGAGGAGAAAATGGACTTCACATTGAACGAGTTCAGTCGTTGATATTCAGGCGACAAACTGCAGACACTAATTCCCTTCCTCACGCTGCTGTCGCTGCTTTATTACGCCGTGACACGAAAACACTGCCGTCGGTTCGGAAGATGTTCTCCTGTCAATGTCATCGAATCAGACTCTGTCTCGGTATTCAAGCCTGAACCTCCTCGAGAGCTCCATTGAGTTCTTTGTACCCAAATCTCTCTCAGAGGGGCGTGGGGAGGGGCTCCTTGTTTTCATCTAAAGCAGTGCTTCTCAAAGTGTGGTCCGCGGACCTTTGGTGGTCCGTGAGCGCCCCCTAGTGGTCCGCGAGTATATTGGTAACATTTCCCATTTGAAATAAATAAATACATTTAGGTTGTCCGCACTCTCGCGGGAATATCTCCGCAATGGAGTGAGCTTAAGTTTAACTTTCGATTGCATGATATAGTCCAGCGCAGCACCTTCGTCACACATGTTGCCACTTGTTTGTTCTATTTTCAGGCGATTTGTAATCTGTTCTCGAAAAACGATGTGATTTTGGATATTTGTGGAGATAGGTGGTCCGCGAGTGTTTTTTTATTGATTAAGTGGTCCTTGGTATGAAAGAGTTTGAGAAACACTGATCTAAAGTAACAGACACAGAATCAGCACTTTGGAAACAGGGCTGAAACAGAGGGGATTATGGGTAATGCTGCAATGATCTGTTTGGGGTTTCAGCCAATCAGAGACAGGCTCTGCATATATCTGAGAGCTGTGATACATTGATGAGAGACAGGATAACAGGGGACCTTTAAATGCTATTCTTCCCATTAGTTGAAACAATCAGCCTTTCTTACTCGCCATCGATTGAGGACGTCCAATATGGCTGCCAGAGGACGTCCAATATGGCTGCCAGAGGACGCCAGACACATCGAACTTTAACAAAGACAACACAGACCGGCTCAGCCATGACACATGCTGTTCGTGCCAGACACAGCACTGGTCACTGTGAGGGTGTAGACTGTGGCGAGCAGACAGGAAGTGAGAATGGTTTGTGCTGTCGCTGACTGATGACAGAAGGTTACACCAGGCCATACCATACAGACTCTTAACATAACTTATACCCGATTGAGAGTTTCGAAGTACCCAAAGGTAACCAGAAGCATGACATCATGGCGACTCTCTAAAAAGTGTTGAGTGTGCAAAAAAGAAACAAATAATACAATAATATTTATTGTAAGTTATTGTATATTGAAATCTCCAGCCCATTGATTATAACGCAGTCTCCAGTACCCACAATGCATCAGAGTACGTAAGGTATTGCTTTTTAGTACCGTACAAACAATTCCAACCAAAATGTGGTTTGATATTTAAACCAAAAGAGTCTGTCTAACATTCTCTAAAAAGTTGAATGGCGGCTTTCTCTGCACATATGTGATATGAAGTGAAACCCAATAGATACATGTTATACATCCAATATGTTCCCTTCTTAAGGACTGAATCTGACCCACAATGCATTGCACTATGTACTGTAGGTATTGCTTTTTGGTGAACAATACCAACCGAAGTGTAATATTGAAACCAAAAGGGAGCTGTCGAACATTCACTACGCTGTGGTTGATGGAGGGAATACGTAATTGATCACGTTTTGTAAACATATCGATATAATTAAAACACAATAGATAATCAGGGTGGTTCCTAATCTGCCCCACACTGCTACGGATAAAGAAGGACTGGATGCAAAGTTCAATTCTTGTATAAATCCAATAACTATGGTAAGGCAAGGCAAGGCAAGTTTATTTATATAGCACTTTTCAACGCAAGGCAATTCAAAGTGCTTTACAAAAAAAAATGAAAGACATTAAGCATTAAAAAAGAAAATCTAATAAAATAAACATTAAATTGATTGGTCGGAACATTGGTACATGGCAACTGTGCTTGGAGGCCGTCTAAAGTCGAGTCCTTCCCTTGACAGAAGGGGCTTTTTAAATGAATATTTGATGGGAAAGAACGCATAATGGATCAGAAATGCTGCAGCCACACTAGCCACGAATTAGCACGCCTCGGTACGGACTGCTGTTCATTATTCTCTTCTGCTTTCAGACTCGACAAGTCGGGATAAAATATGTGTTTTTGGAACCTTTCAGTACAAAACGACTAATACTAAATTCAGAGCAAAGTGAAGTCCAGTGTCGATCACTACGACGGCTTTCTCTCTTTAAAGCTGATGCCGTCAGGAGGGTTTTATTGTCAGACTTTATAGATCTTCACCATCTACTGCATATTTTCTACTTTAATTATATTTCGAGATGTTTAAATTCTAGTATTGTTTATTTCTACTCTTTGATTTCTACGCATGTGCAATGCCTTGTTGTTGTTTACGCTGCTGCAACGCAAACATTTCCCAATTTGCTGTCATATAATGTTTGCAGCTCTCTGACGCTATTGCAGTTCAGTGTCTCCCCAGAACACGGCTTGATGTCTTTCAAACTGATGCGTAATGTCTGTAGCTCTCCGTTAATACCATTCAGATGTAGCACTCATGTTTGATCCTCCTTTAGAAACCAAGAGACAATGTTAATAAATTGGTTGTATAAATAAATTGCTCTGGCAGATGCACTGGTATGAAAACACCGGGGTGACTTGGCTACACTTCGCAGCTCCCCTAATTGAGAGGCTTCGAAGCGCCTTTGACGGATTGAGTGGACTGCAGTGCATCGTGCAATTTAGGAGGCGGAGGCACGTTGCCAGACCAAACACATTGGGACTGTTGGCAGCGTGGAGAGCTGCCTCAAAGCGGGCAGCGCTTCAATTATCCCTGTCTGCATACAGCGCTTGCTTCAACAGTCAGATATGAAGCCTGGTTTCAGTGGGGGTTTAGATTTGTTCATTTCTGCCGGCCCATGAGGTTCATGGTGAGGTCAGCGTGGTGGTTTTCTGTCTTTTAAAAGTACAGTTTGCAAACTCGTTAGACACTTTAATCCAAAGTGACTTACATACTCAACACTGTGGACAATCCCACAGGGTCTCAGGGACTCAACGACATGCTGACTGCAGTGGGGTTTGAACCTGTGCTCCCCTGATCCCAACACCAACGCTCAACCCACTGCGCCACACGCCTCCCGGGTGCTTCCGGTGACGGACCTACAGTTGACTTAACCCTTGTGTTGTGTTCGAAAGCCGTTACCGTTCATGGTGTTCGCGACCCATGATTTATCTCAGTGCAAAACAAACAAACTAATTATGTATTCATAACCGTTATTGTAATGTAAAAAACATTACACCACATATTTAAGTAAAACATTAATTTCACTCATTATATTCCTTTTAGTGAAGACAGTGGACCATTACGTTATCTGACTATAGACTAATATGAGAATACAATCTCCCCAAACTAAAGTTTTAAATTATTGTTACAGGTGCTGCTGACCCGAACACCAAATGATAACCTTTTATGGCTAAATTACTAAAATGGTCAAAATCAGTTTTGTGGTGTTTATGCAGCTGCTGGAGGACGAAGCCTCGTTCCGATAAAACATGTTGAGAGCGTAGTTATTGTATCATTTGAACTTGAAACGGGTCACGGAGACCCGAACACAACATACGGGGTTAAACTATTATGTCAACAGATTTCACATAACGGTATTATGCTGCGTTCACACCGGACGCGATGCGATGTTTGGGGGCGGCGCGATTACATGTAAAGTCAATGCAGAGACGCGGACAGACGCAATTTCGCTCCGACGGCGCGAGAGTTCAATTTTTACAACTCGGGCGTCAAATTCACGTGATGCGTTCTCGCCGAAGCCAATCAGCGGTGAGGATCTCAGCCTGCCGTCACTGACGTTCAACCAGAAAACATCAGCCATTAGCTGTTAGCTCTTAGCCCTCAGAGCTCACAGCTCCTCATATCTGTTCAGAAACTAGACAAAAGTTAAACAAGTACAAACCACAGACTGCCTGTGTCATGGCGAATACAGTCGCTGCTTTATTTATGTCTGTAGGCCGTTGTTGTGAGTGTGGACGGTCGGAGCATATATAACGTTAGCTTAGCCAATCTCCATTCAGAAAACACGCATTTTAAAAGCTTGTCTGCAGACTTGTCAAAGCATTAATTCATGGTTTTTACTAACCGGTATCAGTATGTTGTTACTTCGGCATCATTTAGAAACGTGTATTACAATTTAATCACGGTAAAATATGTTCATGTTGTTGTAGCTCCTGAGCCAGCGCGTCTTGTTTGAATGATGCGAGTAAACACAGCTGGCAGCCGCGGTGAAACTGGAGCGACTAGAGCGAAGCGAATATTCGCATCGCGTCCGGTGTGAACGCAGCATTAGGTTAGTTGAAAGCAATAATATTAAGTTGAACCTAATGTTCTTTATTTAAACGTAAAGGTGGGGTAGGTAAGTTTGAGAGTGACAGTGACCCAAAACATCACCATATGCTTCGTGTTCTGCTCTCATTAACCTCCTAGCAGCAACAGGTGGCTGCTTTCTAGCCTCCTAGCCTCCTACAGTTGACTTACATTATAACATGAAGCAAAACTAATGTGGAATCAGGACATCTTTAGGTTTCGGTTTTCAAAGTGCCCATGATCATATATCCAAAGTCAACAGAGACCTTTGTTTTTATTCCCTATGCATGTAAACACCGTGACCCGAAGACCTCACAATCGGGATGTTTGAAAAGTGACCACTCTGTCTTTGCTTCATCAGCTCCTCTATTTGTATATCTATCTGGTTTCACCATAAATATGATTCACCGTGTGGAGAGGAAGCTGTTATCGGGTCAACCCGTTCCTCTCTGATTCACCTCCGGACGAAACCCAAGAGTCTCATCTCCGTCTCTGTCACTCTGAGAGGCCGAGCAACCATCCAGAACGTGGGTGTGTGTGTGGGTGTGTGTGTGGGTGTGTGTGTGTGTGCGTGTGTGTGTGTGTGTGTGTGTGTGTGTGTGTGTGTGTGTGTGGGTGTGTGTGTGTACTGTTTACATAGTCACGTGTGGGGACTCGCCTCCCTTATGGGGACAAAATGGAGGTCCCCATAAGGGGAATCATTAATGTTAGGGTGAAGACTTGGTTAGGGTAAGTCTCCAGGAAATGCATGTAAGTCAATGTAATGTCCCCTGAAGTGATGTATACATGGTGTGTGTGTGTGTGTGTGTGTGTGTGTGTGTGTGTGTGTGTGTGTGTGTGTGTGTGTGTGTGTGTGTGTGTGTGTGTGTGTGTGTGTGTGTGTGTGTGTGTGTGTGTGTGTGTGTGTGTGTGTGTGTGTGTGTGTGTGTGTGTGTGTGTGTGTGTGTGTGTGTGTGTGTGTGTGTGTGTGTGTGTGTGTGTGTGTGTGTGTGTGTGTGTGTGTGTGTGTGTGTGTGTGTGTGTGATTAGACTGTGAGGAGGTGGATATATATCATTTCACCACAATGTACGTCTTATAGTATTATACAATATTTGAATTTACCTGAAGCCTAAGGAGTAAACTTTCATTATAAAGTCTAATTTTAGGGTTCTTTAAAAACCCTAACCCTAACTTTTGAATATATCCTTATACATATATGTCCAATATGTACTTTCTGATCTAGATATTTCAATTTTTTTAAATAGAATAATTGAAGTTGTATAGATTATTTCTCATGCATTTTTATTATCATGTCTGAGGCCTTAAAAGTAGAAATAATTCCTATTCAAATAACAAAATGTTTCACCATAATTTCGTATTATTTAGTATCAATTCTGTTAAATGTTGATGCTCGAACATTGAATATTTTTTATTTTAAAAAATCTGTTTATGAATGTATCTCTGATCGTCTCATGCTTATAGTTTAACTGTAAAAGCTTTCCGCTGGGCGCTAATAGCATGACGGCTATTAAAACCCATTGGAAGTGCCTCGCTGCATGATCACTCCAGCAGAGTTTCATTAACTGGGAATCTGAATTTATTTAATGACGTTCATTTCAGGATAAATCTGCCAGGTTGCACAACATGGATAATATCTGTGTGAATCGATAAGTGAAATAGAGTGGTGCGGAAACGAGTCCTAAACACAGATCATTGAGCTTTTACCACTTTCGGTTTCCTCGTCTCGAACATTTGACCAAAACCATAAATTGAGGACACAAAACAAATGAATCCAGTGTTCAATTGTTCTTGGAAAAGCACTTACTGGGATACCTGAAGCCGTGTATTAGTAATATCCATGCTTTACTGTTAAGACAATGCAACATGTATTGAATGAAAATGGCTTATTAATAAGATGAGCAACACTTCTGCTACCGAAAGACTCTTCAACCGTGATTGAAATCGTTCTTATCCGGAATATAAAAGCAATATACGATACCAAGAAGACCAAGAAAGGCTCAATGTCCATCAGAGAAGGATGCGTGCTCTGGGTCTTAAGCTTATTGTTAGTGAAGATCGATCGTCTCCGTCTCATTACCAAAACATAATGTGAATTAGTCATGCTTTCATGATCCAGTATCCATCCATCCATCTTCTCCCGCTTATCCGTGGTCGGGGCGCGGGGGTAGCAGTTCCAGCAGAGAGCCCCAAACGTTCCTTTCCCCTCATCAACCAGCTCTGACTGGGGGGTCCCAAGGCGCTCCCAGGCCAGCGAAGAGATATAGTCCCTCCACCTGGTCCTAGGTCTACCCCTTGGTCTCTTCCCTAGGGAGGCGCCCAGGTGGCATCCTAACTAGGTGCCCGAACCACCTCAACTGGCTCCTTTCGACGCGAAGGAGGAGCGGCTCAACTCCGAGTCCCTCCCTGATGACCGAACTTCTCACCTTATCGCTAAGGGAGACGCCAGCCACCCGGCGGAGAAAACCCATCTCGGCCGCTTGTATCCGCGATCTCGTTCTTTCGGTCATGACTCCACTTCAGTATCCACTTCCTAGAATAAAATAAATCTTTAAGGCAATTCAGGGATTTGTTTTTCCTCACGGAGAACTCTCGCTTGAAATAATTAAATCTATCGATGTTGTTTCCAGCAGTAAATGTTCAGTTTCGTGCGGACAATCTCCACTTTGTATTCCCAACGATCCGTGAGTCCTTCGGGGAATTAGCTGCTATTTTTAGAGAACTGATTCGGGAACATGCACATAAGGGTAATTTTCATAAAGAGGTTTTTTATTGGCTGCTCCCATCGCTTGGACCAAGTGAAACTAACTAAGTGTCGAAGAACACAACTGTTTTCATCACTCTTTATCTTAACTCGAATCATTAGAATCAACCATTCGAATCGTATCAGCTTTATATTCAGAGGATGGGAAGGTTTCTAATCTTTCTACGGTCGAAAACAAAGCTGTCATATCAAGGTTCATCAAGTTCACGACAACCCCGGACAGGAAAGAAACACAAGAGTTATGGAAATCCGCTGGCCGGCGTCCAGAATAAACGAAGGAAATCCCATAAACCCAACAACGAGGCACAAAAAGCAAACTGAGACGACTTCTCAGCGGCTTCTTCAAATCCAACTCGTTCTGTTTGTTTAAAGCCTCGTTTTCCCTGTAAAGGAAGCGATGGGCTGACGGCCAACGTCCACACACACACGGTGCATACTTACAGTTTCTCTTCATTACATCACGGTTCATTTGGCATTTAATTCCATTGGTCATCTTACCTGCTGCTCATACGGCATCGTTGTTGTAATTTGTCGGAATGTTGCTTTAAAGGTCCCACGGCCATTTCCACTGATCATAGTTCCACTAGAGGTCGACTCGAATAGATTTACATTCTGCAATGTTCCAAACTCACATTGGTTTCTCAAACAGCATCTCTGTAAAGTACGTGTATTCACTCTCTGTCCTAAACGGCTTGTTGGAGCTCCTGCCCCCCCCCCCCCCCTCTGTGAGCCCAGTGTGCTCTGATTGGTCGGGACGTTGCGAGGCTCGTTGCGAGGCTCGTTGCTGCTGCTCGAGTGGACAGGTTTCCGGGTCGGCGATACAGCGAGACACAGCGAAACTCCTCCTGCGCGCACACAAACACTCACAGCCGAAGTAGAAACAATAAGTGTGGCTTGATATTGAGTAACGTCCCGTCCACACAGCGGCTTTGGAAGAAGCTTGCCGGCGGGCGTGTCTGAAGCTCGACCAACAACCAATCACATGAATCTCCCGCCCCTGACACACAAGCAGCGGTTTGATTGGCTAGAGCTTGTACTGGCATATGATTTGATTGGCTGACGCTTCCACCGAAAGCTTTGAATTCAAATTGAATGGGAAGAAGCTTCCAACGCCGCTGTGTGGACGGGCCGTAAGAAAAAGATTTATAACGCTGTGAGAACGGGTCTGCGGAGAGCATTTCTCCGCCATCCCAACTCGTCTATTACCAGCGTTCAGGGAGCTCTATGCAAGTCAATGGTTAGCCTGTTAGTTAGCCAAGGGGTCCTGGTGTGTGAGGGGCTCCGAGGATTGGTCCATTTGGGCCCTCATTTCTTATTGGTCTGGGTGTTCACACGTCACAGAACCCAGGAAGCAAACAATGGAAAAAGAGAAATGTCCAACGAGGCGTTCTGGGGCAGCACAGACAGAGTTTTACTCGCTACTTTGAGGGTTTGGGACTCTGCAGACCGTTTACATGCAGAAGCTACATAATACACAAGGGGACGGGTAAGAACTGGAAAAGCATGACATGGGACCTTTAAGGCTAAACAATTAACATTTTCAATCTCAGGGTTTCGGTGTAAATACATGTCAGTAGGATGGAGCAAACAAAACATGGACATTTCCTTCTTTACCTAAAACACTGTTGAAAGCTTGGCGAACTGTTAGTTTTGGATCCAATTGTTGACACTAGCGCTATACCGTTAGCATTGTTACCGTTGGAACTTATATAAGCATGTTCAACCATTGCCTGTGTATATAGATGAGTATTTTATTAAATGTAAGTTAACCTACTTGTATAAAGTCCAGGTGACAAAGCTACGTGTAGCATCGTGTCAACGTTAGCAGCTAACGCTAGCTTGTTAAAGCATTAGCTAGCTTGTTAGCCGTGCAAATCAAACAGTAAAGCACACAGTATATTTTCTAAATGAGCATAGCCGTAAGATTTGAGGAGCTTACATTAAGTGAACTACTCATTACAGCCTATATGAGGCTATACAAGCGTCTATAACCAGCGTATATAAGGGTTCAAGAAAAGCGCTATAGAAATAAAATGTATTTTTATTATTATTATACTATAGATTTGATTTAGAAAAGTTAAAGCAGTTCACTGGGAAACCGTCTCAAATTTTACACACAGAACTTTTCCAATTCTACAAAGCGATATGTATCTCGCTCTGAGAGGACGTTTTGAAACCCAAGAGGTTCCTTCGTTTCATCAAAAGCTACAGGACTTATCAAGATTTTCAGCAAGACCTGTGTTTCGCCTTTGGAAAACTGCTGATCAGAATTTAAGTTGAACTTCTGTCAGTGTGAGAGTTCCTTTGTAAAGATGGAAATTATGCGTGGGAAAGAAACGGCACAAAGAAAGCGAGATAACGAACAAATCCGTTCGTGTATAGAAGAAACGTTTCTACCCTTCTATGGTATACCTTCTTTGAAAGCCACATTAAGTACACGTTGAGTGTTTTATTGGCTACCACTTTGAACTCGACCTCTGCTGTCTGTAATGCTGCTGATGGACGAGACTATCTTCAGTTTGCTGCTGGAAAGGAGAAGAAAAGCTAAAAGCCTTCAAGGAAGAAGGTGGTGCAGACTTGTCCAGGCCACAGCGTGACATTTACCTGGTGACAACTTCAGAGACCCGAAAGACGAGGATTAGGAGATAATGTTTCTCAGAAAGGAACCCATGAGTACTGAGAGGCTGCAGAAATGAAAATGGAGACACGTAAACAAGTCATAGAGACTCTACTTGATTTATAAGGTGGAAGTAGACGTTAAATGTAGAACCAGAAGCGGTTAACAGTTTACATTTCGTTGGAGGAACAGAAAATCTATTCTGGTTTATAGATTAAGAGTTTCTTCTCTGCTTTTGTAATTTGCCATTGACGTTCTTCCATGTGCCAGTTTGTGCGTCATGGGTCGATATTGTTTATTTGGCAGTTGCATTCCACATTAATGAACACTTAAAACATGAAATGTCCCAATTGTAAATATGCCGGATTTAGCTTTGAGCTACTTTCCATCCGCAGTCCCTCACATTAAGAAAATGCCAAACATAGCAGCACAAATACATAAAATGCAAGAAAAGTGCAAGAGTAGAATACCCAAGTATTTAGGACATGGTAATAAAATATAGCAGCATCGATACTGTCACAAACGAGCTGAGGACCAAAATGCAGAACACGGGAAACCAGGGATAGTCGGTAACCGGCTTTATTGAAGGCAGTAGGCTGGTAGGAGACAAAGCGGCAGATAGTAGGCAAAGCGCTGGTCGGGGACAGGCAGGTACAGACCGGGTCAGGGGGCAGGCGAGGCAGGCTGGTCGGGGACAGACCGGGTCGAAACCGGGAGAGCAATCTGAAGGGTAATGCGGGAAAGACTGGCATGCTGCAAAGGACGATCTGGCGCTGAGGTGAACGTGAAGTGGGCCTAAATAGGAGCTGATGGGTGTGACGGAGTGAGAGAGAGAGACAGGGTGTGACTACCAGGTGACTAAGGAATGGTAATGCAGAAAATAGGTGAGTGAGAAAGCAGACTGTGACAGTTACATAAAGTGCAAGATATATTAATCCAATCCAACTTTATTTATATAGCACTTTAAAAACCTTCAGACCAAAGTGCTGTACAGAGAGATAAGCTCACACAACATAATATAAATACATTTAAAATACAAGATACAAACACAAAACAAACCAGAATAAACGTAATAATTAAAAAATAAATAACAGCCATATAATAAAAACAATAGACCACTGAAAGCAAATAAAAGCAACAATCTACTTGTTTCTGAATGCCAAGGAGAAGAGGGTGGGTTTCAGCGGGATCTAAAAGCAGACAGTGTGGGAGCCTGTCTGATGAGCGATGGGCAGGTCGTTCCACAGTTTAGGGGCGGCAGCAGAGAAAGCACGGTCCCCTCTGCGCTTAGACTTGGTTGTTGGCACCCTCAGGAGAACTGATCAACTGACCTGCTGAGAGTGCGAGTGGGCGTGTAGCTGTGTAACAGCTCAGAGAGGTACGGCGGGGCCATTGAGGGCTTTAAAAGTAAATAAAAGAGTTTTAAATGAATCCTCAAATGAACGGGCAGCCAGTGGAGTGAAGATAAAATGGGGGAAATGTGCTCGTGTTTGCGTGTGCCAGTTAAGAATAATAATAATCATATTAAGAAGAAGAACAGCAAACACTAGTTTTCTTATCGTCAACAAATCTCGAGAGAATCTTTCAATACTTTCTGTCGCTCTGGTTTCTAATCGATAGATATTTCTCTGTATGAAAAGCATTGTGAGAATAATGATTGCATTAAACCAGCATGCCCTTATATTATGTCCCCGAACACAAGTCCCCTCAACTACCCTTAACATACAATAGGTTTATAGTTTTTATATTGTTGCCTCAGCAAAAAAAACAGAAGATTTAGCAACACCAACATCTTGTTTGGGGAAAGAGGATGTATCTTCAGCATCTGGGGACACATGTTGCCACTATCATCATCCGTCACTATTTTCATTTTAGGCCTGCTGATAATCTGGCAGCTTGCGTTGCTTCCTTGTTTAGATGGCAACGTTCCTTCTAAGATTAGAGGGCAGGAAATGATCTGGTCAGCTTTGTAGCGGGTTTGATCTCATTTGAATGGAGTGGGTCAGAAACAAGTCCGACAAATAATAATCAAAAAGGAACAGAAATAGTTAAGTCAAACCATTCACAATAATTCAGCAAATAACTCGCACTGCAGTACAACAGGAATCACACATCTGTTCAGTTATATTTACTTGCTAAATCGATATAGTTCAAAACCAAATTGAAGTCCATTCCAGGTCATTGAGTCCAAAACAAAGGCACTCACAGAAAGTCCGCTCCGGGTTTTCCACGGATTGCTGCAAACACAAGGAAACGCAGAAATACAAAACCACGATATACCATGGGTTCAGAATAGCCGTTTTACCTCAGTCGATTCCCTCACTGTACGTCGCCCCAGTCACGCCAAGTCTCTGTCAGTCTGTGAAACATTTCTCAGAAACTCAGAGGAGGGAAAGGAAGGATCCTCCTGACACACAACCACACACTACACCTTTATGTTTGGGTTTGACAGCTTACCTGACACTCGTCTGAAGTGCTCTGACGGAGTGAACAGCACCGTCTGGTACAGTTCAAACCAAACACCAAATATGGTTCAAGCCCTGGGCCTGTGCTGATGGAGGAGAGAGGAAACATAACTCCAGTCTTTCAGAGGAAGAGTCCTTGAGTTATGGTCGTGATCTGGATCGCTTCAGCTGGAGGTCTCTGCTCAGTTTTGCAGAAATATATGCAGTCACTAGTCTGTCAGGCTTTAGGAGTAACGGATGACATGTAACAATGCAGACAAAGGTAACTAATCCCTAATACTGGAAGTGTGAATCTATACCAGTGTTTCTCAAACATTTTCATACCAATAAAAAATCCAAATTCACATCGTTTTTCTAGAACAGATTACAAATCGCCTGAAAATGGTACAAACAAGTGGCAACATGTGTGACGAAGGTGTTGCCCTGGGCTATATCATGCAATCAGAAGTGAAACTTAAGCTTGCTCCATTGCGGATATATTCCCGTAAGAGTGCGGAAAACTTAAATGTATTTATTTATTTCAAATGTGAAATGTTACCAATATACTCGCGGACCACTAGGGGGCGCTCACGGACCACCAGTGGTCCGCGGACCACACTTTGAGAAGCACTGATCTATAGCCTACTGCCTGAATCTGCTTCATGGCTTTCACTTTCTTTGGTTCATTGGTTTTTATTCAGCAGGTGAACCTATATGTTCATAAAGTAGTGTGTGTGAGCTTGAAGGCGGGGTAGGTCATTTTGGAGAAACCAGCTCGAGTGCGCTAGAATTTGCCGGAAGAAATCTGCCACTTCCTCACAGAGCCCCTCCTCCAACACACACGAACGCGCACATGACCAATGAGGGCACGAGATAAGTTTGTGCCCAGATGGAAGGCTGACAGGCAGGTAGTACTTTCGACGCAATCCGTGTTAAAAGTAACCCTCCCAACCCTGCCGTAAACAGCCCCACAAGACGAGTGGATCTCTCTCTGCTCGCCCAGATCATTCATCCGTCCGGCGAGGACTCCCGCCCGGCGGCGTCTCGTAGAGCG
Organism: Pseudochaenichthys georgianus; assembly: GCF_902827115.2. Classification (NCBI taxonomy): domain Eukaryota; kingdom Metazoa; phylum Chordata; class Actinopteri; order Perciformes; family Channichthyidae; genus Pseudochaenichthys; species Pseudochaenichthys georgianus. The sequence continues at coordinate 42,735,555 of NC_047519.1, forward strand.
TATTCCACATCGCATATAAACAAGTAATGACTCACGGAGCCGCCTGGAGCTGTGGGCTGTCAGCAGGTTTAGCATCAGGACCGACATCCACCCGGCTGCATGGGAAGTTACAGCCAAGTGGATCAGACCAGCCTGCATCTCCCAATCTGGAGGTTGCAGTCTCAACATTTTGAAACGTGTAGTTATCCATTTTACTAAGAGATGATTACTGAGACAACGAGGAGGTAGAATCATGGATGTCTGGAGATATCTGGAGACAGCGTTGGCGGGGGCGGTTCCTATGAAAGTTGCTCAGCTGCTCATGAAGCCAACATGGACTGAATATACAGTCCAGAATCTGGGCCAATAAAGCGTGCACACTTACGCTTTACTTAAGCCCCGCCTCAGAGTTCAGTTTACTCAATGAAAGGAAGGAAATACCTTGACAATTTGGGAATTTTCCGATGTTTAGACCCTTATGGTTTAAAGAAGGTCTATGAAAGTAGTCGTACTGGGTATTTAGTTGAACAAAAAGCAGCTGATTTACAGACGTCTCTTTTCGAATGTATTTCAATGGGAAAAAGTATTTTTTTGGGCCCATTGACGTCACTGACCTACACAGCCGTTGTAGTACTACCGTTTGGCCACTAGGTGATTTGCTTCAATTTCCTGGGGCTCTGGGTAGAAAATCATTCCACCTTCAATCTATGCTTCCAATCAACCGGAAATGTCCATTCAGTGGACTGAAAACATTCAGAAAAGGGAACATTATTGTTGAAGGGTTTGTCCAGATTTCCGGTCTGTATAAATGTTGCATGAATTGTTCTTCACCTCACGACGACCTCTGGCTAGATCTCAGACCCAAACCTGAGTCCTGCGTTCCTGTTTCTCTCTGCAGACTCCCTATCGCTTTAAATGTGAATGTTTGGTTCAGTTTACATTTCGCGACGAAGGGCCCCTTCTTGTTTTCTTTATAGCAACCTTGAGGCTGACGGGTGGCCGTGGTGTGTGTGTGTGTGTGTGTGT